>NW_020897691.1:6392740-6473179 GCF_003984885.1 Neopelma chrysocephalum | reverse complement strand
AGGGGCAGATTTGCGCGCGCTGCTCTGAGGCACCCTCAGCCGTGGCAGGGCTTCGCCGCGGGCCAGGGGCTTCACCGGCGGCCCTGCTGGCTCCCCAGCGCATGTCTTGGCCCTATCTACCTGCGCCCTTCTCCCGGAGGGGCGGAGCGGATCGCACTTAGCAGGGCAGGAGAGCCGTGAAGTTGCGGTGGCGTGCTCTCGGCGTGTTTGCTCAGTGAGCTCCCACCCGCACCCTTGGGGAAGGATAAACTGGGCCGTGTGCCGTGGGAAAGGGAGCACTTCATTTTTGGCACCGTTGAAATAAGTTGGCCGTCGAAGGTTTTGCAGTTGAACACTGGAAATGTAAGGCTGGTGAATGGCTTGCCTCTACCCTAAATTGGGAACATTATTAACACATTTCTGCTGGGGACCTTAGCAGCACTGTACAAACATGAACCATGACACCTGGAGTATCTGGGATACCTCACTTGGCAGGCATCGAGTGCAGGTATCTGAGACAACTTACCCAAATTAGTGGTGATAAGTCTGTGGCAGAGTCGGGATTTCAGTTTACCGTTTTCAGCATCTGAGTTCCCAGTGCACCCTACTGTTTCCCTCACTGAAATGGAAACCCATGTGAGGCAGCTGGTTTAGTTCTGCAGCACATGCTACATCTGCCCATCATGCCCCATCTGTCTGTCTCAGGGTAACTGGAGGAACTGGAAGTGTCAGGCCTGTGGGGATGTCATCTTCCAGCTTCAGGAAAACCTGAAGCTCTGTGTGGTTGGACCACTGAAGGCCTTGCAAAGGCTCATGCCTTATGGAAATAATCACTCTGTACATCTGATCTTGTTTTCCTAAGTGCCCTGGCTTCTTCCACGGGAAGTGTCACTGTGGCTCTCCATAGGGTTGTGGCACTTGTGCACTTAGACATTTTGGGCATTCCAAAGCAGGGCCAGACCCAAGGTCCTCCGTGGCTGAAGGCAGCTGGGAAGACCCCAGGTTGGATGCCCTATGCATGCAGTTGAAGGTGTGGGGAAGGAATATCGCCCTGCAGCCCCACACCAGGGTGGCAGCACCCACTTCCTGCAAGGAGCACAGCCAGGCAAGGATGGAGCAGCCAGCAGAGCATAGGGGCTCAGTGTAACCCTCATGCTCAAGACCCATAGGGGCCATTGACCTCTCGTGGGACACCGCAGTCCTGCAGAATTAAGTTCCCCTAAATTAACAAAGATAGTGCTACCACATGTGACATTAGCCCCAGAGAGTCATCACAGGGCACCCAGCTACAACCAAGAAGCGTTTCCCCATTGGATGCTTTCATACTTTTATCCCTCTGTGATGAAGCCTGTGAGGAGATCACCCAGACAGCTGAGTTCTGCCAAGAGTGACAGGTAGAAGGATTGGAGTGGGAGCCTGCCTGTGCTCAGGCATGTACTAAAATAACAGAAATGGCTTAATATGTGCCTTTGGTTATTTTGGTGCAAGTCCTCGTGGGGATGCTGAAGTTAGAACAAAAGCATTCTATTTTAATTTAGTGTAATTATAGCTTGTCTACTTAGAAAAGCTGAATTGCTTTAACAATACTATTGCAGCTAACTCCCCAGAGTATGGATGCAGTTGTGCCAGGATAATGCTAATATGGCTTATTCTTGTTGGAAAAGGGAAAAACATTATGTGTGCAGATGCAGGTTCACTTTGCAAACAGCTGCAGCTGTTTGAAAGGTTACCACCAGGGCAGCCTATTGCCACGCTTGTTCTTGGGGCTCCTCCCTCCATAGCAGAGCCTTAAAGGCAAGTGTGCTCCACAGCCACCTGGCTGCAAAATTACAGTGTTTAATTCAGTATTAGGCACCTTCAGCCCAGCAGGTGTTCCACTCAAAGGCATGAGAAGACTCTGTGTGGCTGCTCTGCTGTAATGGTGAGGGAGCTCAGAGCTACCTGTAGTGTGGTAACAGCTTGAGCAGCAATGCTGTTTCAACAGTGAACCTCACAGCTTAGTATAAGAGTGGTACAGGTGACAATCGCATTCCTGACCAAAATCAGGTACCAGTCCCTGTACCATAAATTGTTACAGGTCCTTCTTTTCCTTCAATAGAGGCAAAAGGAAAATGGATAAATTGCACAGACTTGTATCCCTTCTTCTGAATTGAAAACAAATCACTTTTCAGTGAAACTCCAAAGGTAGTGAGGATCTGCACAAGACAAGGAACAGTATCTTCAGTAATTTCTGGGGAACTGCATGGAGCATGGAGGCTGGATGCTGTTACTTCTGGTGCATGTCCTCCCTACTGCTTTGTGCAGAGGGCAGAACTACATTTGCAGCCCAGTATCTCATTTTTATTCTACGTGGTTCTAAGTGTATATATAGGTGCATCTCTACACAAAAGAAGGCAATGCTAATGAAAGACGTACAATGGGAAGAGGTACAGCTTTTAAGGCTGTAGTTTCCCCTGAGCAGCATCCAAGAAAGTTGTCTACTGCACACATGAGCTTTGATAGAAAGGCCCGTTGTGCCTGAGGAACAGAGCTGTCAAAAGGGGTTTCCATCTCTATGCCAAGATGCTTGTTACCCTTCTCCTGTCAGAGCCCAGCAGTTGGTAGTTTTCCATCTCTAGAAATCCAGGGGAACTCTCCACCTTGGGGAACAAGAAACTGGAGAAAAGTCAATAGACCAGACAAGGTTCGTACCACATTTATTCAAGGAAAGAAATAAAAAGAGTACCATAATTACATTTTAACTACATTTTACTCTCAGCAGCATCCCATAAATCATGTACCTTGTTAGTGCTGTGGCATAGCATATGATGCTGGAAGTCAGCACACAGTAAATACGTTGACAGTAAGTGCAGTAAATACTGTTCACTAGTTGGCTTTGGCCATCTTGGGCAGTGTGTCTTGCTGAAGTCATGGCAGGTGATGGATTTTTGCCCCCTTGGTCTGTTTTGTCTATTTTTGGTGAAGAGAAGGTGAGCAGGCATTCTGCAATCTCTGACACCAAGCTGGAATATGGCACAACTGAGGACACAAGGATGTACGAGCAATGTCACCTCTTATCTGCAGTGGCAAATGACAAATTTGTGTCCTGTATGAGACAATGAGAACTCATTAAGAGAAAAGATGCAAACCACAAGGAAAAATCCTGTAGGTGGGAGATGAGAGGGCAGACGATATGCACTGGGTGGCAATCCATTTGAACAGCATCGAAAGATGATGTGAGAAAGCCCTTCAATGCAATGCTGCAAGCGAAAAATGCCACATCTACATTTGTAAACACCTTCAGCAGACAAATACAGCCAATGCATTGAGCTAAGTAGGCTCCAGCAAGTGAGCTGTAACAGTCTGCATTGTTTCTGTGCTTGGGGAGGGGGGACGTGAGTGGATTCAGAGCTGCATGGTTGCCCTATACTGTAATGTACCCTACCCAGTACTGTAGCCTTTTGTGTAAAAGGATGAGCTAACCAGTTGTTTTGCAAAGGGGGGGCCCGTTTGCACCACAGCAGCAAGTCAGAGCAGCTCCCAGGCAGCCATGGTGGCAGTGGGCTGAGGGTGCATTGATGGAGGGATGCTGTAACAGATAGCCCCTGCTTCTGAGCTTTCAGCCTCAACCCTATCACATGCACACATCTTACAGGTTTGAACCCAATTGTTTTCAGAGCTCTAATCTGGGGGATAAATAGGCTTAACTCCACGTAGGTCAACTGGGTGGCAGTTGTCTGTCTCAGGGCTGAATTTGACACATTATCAGCCAGTTCCCAGAAACGGTCTTCCTCTATCCTACGTGCTTGTGTTAGTCAAATATTATTCTTCAAGAAAAATTACAGAGAGAGGAAATTATTTTATCAGGATGTGAAGTAGGTCATTGTTATACCCTGGCTTATCATTTTCCCTGTGATATAAAAACTATGAACTAGATACTGGCCTTGTAGAATGAAAGCTTTCTTTTTTTCTTTTCTTGCAGAAACTTGAAAAGCTTGACACAGAGAGAGGCAAGGGAGTGAGGCAGCACTCTCTGAGCATGGCATGATGCATTGCTGCTTGTTCCAGGGAAGGGTATGGCTGCTCTGCACGGCTGTCACCAAGATCCTGTTCTTTATTGAAAAGAGCAACCCTGAGGTCTGGAAAAAAACCCATCTCTGATGCACCCCTTCATTTTCCAAAAAGCAGGATCCTGGTGACTTGGCGGAGTGGGTCAGTGGCACGCAAGGTGGTGAGAAAAGAAAGGGGAAGAAGAGGGAAGGAGAGAGGAAGGGAGGGAGGGAGGGAGGGAGAGAGCAAGGAAAGGACAGCAACCTGGGAAAGAAAGGGCAATTTATATAAAGGAGTGCTCTGTTTCTAGAGAAGTGCCTTTGAGGCTGTTCTTTGAGAAATATGAGGGAAAAGGGCTAGAGAACTACAAGATACTGCTACTTTTATTATATATTTGATTTGTAGTTTAAAAAAATTATATTTTTGCCAGGGCTTTTTTTAATAACATTTTCATGCTCAAAGTATCGATTTCAGGGATGTTTTCACTACCTGGGGAAAGGGATCAGTAAGTGGCACACATTAGTAACACAATAAACTCTCACCACCCTACCAGCTAAGTTCTAATTGAGAAGAGGCTACCAAAAACTCACAGGCAAAACCAATTGTTGAGATAAACATGGGGAAAACCCCACAAAACCAAAACAAAGCACAATTGCTTCAAGCCTCCCAAATTTCTATTTAATTCAGAAAACAAATTAACTCTAACCTCCTATCTGCAGTGCCTCTGCAGGGAAACCACAGTGGGAGGTGAGCCCTTTATCTCGCTTTCAAAATCCTTTTTGGCTGATCTGGGGTCAGGTGCTGAAAAGCGCTGCATGTCCTGATTTTGTGTGACAGTCACCAATTTGCCAGCTTGTCCTGTAAGCCCCTCACTGCCCTAGGGCTACCCCACACCCCTCTGAGTGCACCAGAGGTGGGAGCTCTTCCCAGGGCTCTCCCTGCTGGTTCTGAGCAGAGACTAAGCAGTCACCCCAGCAGGTCGTCTGGGCACCGCTGGAGACACACTGGGTAAGATCTAGGTGGTGGCTGATAAATGTCTTGGTAAGAAAAATAACAAAGTTACCAGTTTTGCCAAACACCTGAATGAAGGAGCTGCCCCTGCCCTGTGGTATATTGCATTTCATTGCTCTTCTTTTCACTAGGATTTATAATCTGCCATGCTATTTCTGCCACAGGAGTCCCAGTTTACACACAATCTGGAGAGAGGGAGGAAATCCAAGGACTAAACGGGAGGAGAAGAAAACATGCTTGGACAATGTGCTGCACACTGGTGGGACTGGTGAGTGACAGAGGAGAGAGCTGAGAAGAGAAACAACAGCTCAGTTTGGACACACATCACTGAGGAGCTGGAGCAGAGCAGCTAACGCTCAAAACTGACATGGTTTCTGCAGCACACGTGCTCTTTACCAGACCGCCTATCAGTCACTGTGTGAATTCCCTCACTAGTTTTCCTAGCTGCCATAACCCTACCAGTTCCTCAGGTGGACTCCCAAAACAGCTGTCAAAATCCTAATCTGCCATGCTTCTGTTCTCTAGGGGCTCTTTCCAGCAGCTGGGAAAACCTTTCATTTCTACTATGCATCCCCCTCCGTGTTAAAGCAGACTAGTGAGTAATTTTTCTGCCACAGCCTTCCTGACAGTTGTAGCACTCCTGGGAAGAAACCCTGCTGGCTGCCTCTGCTGGTTCCTGCTTCAGCCCTGCTCTTGTCCCTGATGTGAACACTCTCTTTGCTCCATGCTGGAACTGAGGTGACCTACATTTATGGGCATCTTCATGTGACCCCACAGGCAGATCTCTATGGCCTTCATGCCCTAGCCTAGACTGCAGTCCACCATCTCCCATATACACTCCTACATCTTCAGTGATGTAATCTGTATTCCTGAAGTTGTTTGTATCTTGGAGGTATTTTTTGTACAGGAGACATTTTATGTTTTAGGCAAGCTAAAAGACCTTTATCAGTTTTCTTTTCAAGGTTATGCGAGGCATCTATTTTGTTTTCACACTGGTTAAACACCCAGAGTCTCTTTGAATGCAGATGAACCCCAGCAATCTGTGTGCACTAAAATTCATCACCTTGTTCTGTGTACCCCATCCACATGCTATACCTGAACCCCTCACCTTGCCAGAATTTCAGGCCTCAAGGCTGCTTCAAATGGGAGTCAGGTTCCAGAGCAGCCTGCCAGACCCAGGATTTCTTCCCCAAGATCTGCACCCTTATGGCATGATGGATATAAGTGATCTGACTTCCTAGGTCGGCAGAGAGAGGGCTGGGAGGTGCTGGGGAACTCCAGCTGCACAACAGGAGATGCAGAAGTTGTGTCTGGACCATGGAGTCTCCAGTGGCCAGGCCTAAAATTGCTGACGCTTTTACATATTGATAACGTAAATGTGGAGATATCTCTTTGCATTTGGGATGCAAGGATGTATTTAAGAATAAGGTCCCTGTTTGCAAATGAGTTGTGACAGAGGGTAATGTGATCAGACCAGGCTGGAGAACTGGGAAGAGGCTGCTACAACCCAGGCTGATGGGGCCCAGAGGGAGACAGTGAGCAGTGAGGTAGGTGGAGGGAGACAGGTTTTGCTCGTCTTAAATGCAAATGCAAACATTGCAAGAGAAAAGGGAATGCAAGAGGGCAGACAGTCTGTGTGTCCCCTAAGCACAGAGAACCAGGACGCTGAACAGCTTCGTTATGCTGAAGCGATTTCTCAAGGTGCTTGTAAAATATGCCCAGATTGGGCATATACCAACGGTCACTAACCAGGCTGAACAGAATTCAGTACTTCAGTACTCCCTGGAGAAATCTACCACCTCCCCACCACTGGGGGCTGTCCCCAGAGGCACCACAAACTGGGCCATCCACGTCCTTGCATGAGCCCAAGTTTCGTGAGCCCAGCTTCCTAATGGGAGTCTTCACTTTTGTTAACAGTGCTGGGAGGTGAGGTTAACAGAGAGACCTGTCTGCTCTGCCAGCAATGCTCTCATGCTTGCTTCTGCACCTAGCCTCCCCAGTGAAACTCGGCCTAGCCAACAGGTCTGTGCTGATCTGCTTTTGTGGACAGTTTGTCCCATGCATTTTTAGCTGGTTACTCTTTAAGTCTGAAAAACAACAATTGGTCCTAGTGTTATCTCTTTTGGAGCCAGCCACTTCCTCTTGGTATCAAACTTGGAAGAACCCCATGGCCACTGCTGAAAAGCCTTTTCCCTTTCTACATTTAAAGATCTCTTCTGAAAGTGGTTGCTAGGATCTCCTTGGTGGGGATTAAAAGGCTTGGAACAAGCCAGTGCAAGTGTCAGTTTTATTGAAAATGAACAGGCTGTTCTTCCGTGATAACTGCCCGACTTTGAGGGCAGGCATCTCAGGAAAGCATCCACAGCTGGCTCCGGGGCAGCTTAGCAGAGAGGGAAAGCCATGGCTTTTTCTGTGCTGCATGGTAACACAAAGGCAGGAAACCAAAGACCATGATTCACTTAGTGCAGAGCAAACGCTGCCATCCAAATCAGCACCGTCCTGGCTCAGGTGCTTGTATGTGGGGGCTCCTGGGTACTTCTCTGATCCCCAGCTTAGCTTGGCCAGCTCAGTGCTGAGTCAATCCCACTTCCGTGGTGCTGGCAGCTGCAGCTGGGGAGGAGCAAGCACTTCTCAGCATGCTGTACTCCCCCCCACCAGAAATCTGCTTTGGTAGAGAACTGTGAGCTGGTTTGGGATACTGGAAAGCAGTACATTATGTTTCTCTTTTCAGGGACAGGATGAAAACCTTCGATTCCCAGGTTTTCAGGACAGCACATTTCAGCCATAATGGGTATACATAAATCAGAAGCCAGCCACAATATAAAAGATTTTTTCCCTTTCAGGCATCCTGTCTCTGCTTGGGAGTCCTTCACTACCATACAAGGCTGGGCTCAGGAAATTGCCATTCTAGTCCATTTGAGCTGGATTTTGAAAGAAAGAGTTGCCAGAACAGTACCACCAGCATGGCTCTAAAAGGCAATGGTTTACCATCACACAGCAATGTTTTCACCAGCCTAGTTTAAAACAATTTTCTGAGCAGAATGAGATTCCAAGGGCTCCTTTGCTGGATAACCTTGACAGACTAGTGTCCTCTCTTAGCTGGGGAGGGAGCTGACAGAATTCATGTACCTAAAAACATGGCACATGCTCAACAGGGAAACTTCTACTGAGTGAAAACTGAGCCTCACTTTATCAGTGTTTGAGAAAGTAGTTTGTAGGTGTCTTGAAGTCCTTAGACTAAAGACGTGAATGAGAGTAAAGCATTACTGGTAGATAATGTGATCCTGTTTTTGAACCTGCTTTCCCAGCTGCTTTATGGATCTCCATATCTTTGACAGAGAGTGTTAGAGCAAGAAGGACAAAAATGCTGAACCACTTCCAGCTGCAGTAGTTCAGGAGAGGGGTTTTTGTGGAGAAGTGTCCTAGAGGCTTTGAGCACCAGCCTCTGTTAGCTGCAAATACAAATCACTAAAAAGCACCAGAGCTTTCCCACTGAAGTAAAGGCATCGGGAACAGGAGATTAATAGGTTGCCAGCTGTGTCGGCATGATAAGCCAAGCAAGAACCCAGACGCTTTCAGTCGAAAATGGATTGAGACCTCAGCAGGGGCACACAGCAAATCAGCCAGAAGCTACACATGGAAAACTGAGCAAGGCAGTGTGGGCAAACAATTCTTATCTTCACTTTACGTCAATAGAAATGGCATTGTAAAAGAGGCAGCAAAGTATTTGCTGGAGAGGAGGAGGGAAAAGTCCACAAGCTTTCTTGGCTGTACATGTAGGTTTTAAAATGCTACTGTTTTCCTCGGAAACTTGTCATTGAAAACAAACACCTATCAAAAATCACCCAGCAAGTTCTTCCAGAAGGCTAGTTGGTTGCTTGTTTTGGTAGATTTAGCCAAGCTGTGCTGGCAGGAATCTGCCTGCCACTGCTATTGTGCTCCAAAGGCAGTCAGGAAAATACAACTTCTTAAACCAGTCTAAAGCACAGCTGTCATAATTACCCCATCTACTCTGATTTGCCGCAAAACAGGACTCGTGAGAGAGGCACACCTCAAAAATGTGGGGTTTCTGCAAGGTGATGCTGTCTGCAGCCATCTCCCTGTTTCCCACGGTTCTTGCTTCTTCAGCAGCCCAGCCCAATTACCTTCTTAGGCTTTTTCTTTGCTTTCTCATTTTATTGTTTTCTTTAAGGATAATTAACAGAAGAGTGAACAAAGCCCAGGTTTCTTGTGTGGATTTTTTTTTTTTGTGGTGGTGGTGGTGCTTTTCATTTTGCTGAGTTTTCCTTTTACTTTTAAGCAATTATATGCAAGAAAAGCACCTTTCCTATCAGAGGCAGTATTGAGCAAGGAGAAGACTCAGCAAGGAGAATAGTAATAATTAAGGTAAGGCCATGAGTAGGTTTTGCCTCCTCCTCCCAATTTTGCAGCACCACCCTGAGCAGGTAATGGGCCCTCACTGCACCTCTGCTGTAAGCACCCTGGAGCAGGGAAAGGCACAAATATTTCCACCACACAGGAGGTGTGCAGGTGTCAGTAAGAGGTGAGCTGAGAAGAAAAGCAGTCTGAGATAAATACAGCTGAAGCTTCACAGCCTGGATCCATATGGCCTCTGGATCCATCCCTGCCCTATGAAGCCTCCAGCTGGCCTCTGGGCAGAGTAAAGCTCTTCACTGGGTTATGGCCAGGGGTGGGCTCACTGCATCTGGGTGTCTTGGGGCAGGGCCACCCATCACATGCTGGTGGGGAGCTGTGGCTCCCAATACTTCCCTCCTCCTGCCACAAATCCTTGCCCCCTGTGTGCATGGCTCTGCAGGGACTTTAGCCTTGTGCCTGGGAGCTAGCCCTGGAAATCTGAGGGCACTCTGTCAAAAGGTGCAGTTGTGACTGTTCAGGTATCAAAATAATGATATTGCTTATAAAAAAAAATCTCAAAATATGACTGTTGATAAAACAGTGCGTTTTCATATAATGCCATAATTAATGAACACAGATTCTCTGTATTTGCAGTCCCTGACACCATAGTGATGGACGTGATCTAGTAACAGAGACAGATGACCCAGTAGCTGAATGACTGATCATCTCCCTTGGAACACACATATGGGGAAAATGAATGGAAAAAATAGAAAATGGAAAATGCATGATGCTGAACTGCTTTCTGTTTTTCTCAGCAGGGGAACTTCAGGCACCGTGTCTGTAAAGCACTGAGCACCTTCCACTCTTCCCGACCCTGCCAATTTCCTCTGCACAAACCATCCATATGGATTTGACATGTGGCCTCTGAGAGACCCTGCATTGTACATCCCTGTAAGTCAAAGTGTGTGGGGTGGAGGAGCCACGTACCTGCCTAAGCTTCTGCAAGTCCCTAAGGGTCAAGTTAAGTGCAAGCCTGATCCTGTTGTCTGGACCAGGCTTGCCCAGTTCATGCTTTAAGCTGCCCAGCCTCAGCAGGCTCCTCTCAGCTTCAGAGCTCAAAGGAGGTGGCCCTTGTCTCGCTCTATGTGGTCCTGGGCAGCTCAGCATCCCCACCAGACCAGGGGCACATCTTCGTGGCTGGCTCATCCTCACCCGCCTGAGGGGCTTCAAGCCTTGGAGCTGGGGAAGGAAGTTGAGAAACAAGAGGACTGTGGGACTTGAAGACTTCTCTGGAGCCATGTAGCCCTTTCAGCATTTCCATGAGTTTGTTTTTCCTCTCAGACCCAGGGGCTTATCAGCACTTCCCTGCCTCACAGGGATGCTGGGATGAGTAAATCCATTATAAGCTGTGCAGTGCTGAGACACCAAGTTTACGGCCACACAAATTAATAAGATGGGCCAAGGAATGTTTTCCACCCCCAAGACCCATTGGCATGCCCAGCCATCCCTAAAGGGATGTGCTCCTGTCCCCCCAGAGCAGGAGAGCTGTGCCCAAACCACCTGCCGAGAACCACACTAGCTCCTGAAATATGCCTGGGCATTGGCAGCAAACTCATGCAAGGGCAATGCCAACCATTTAAGTGCATGGGCAACTGCCTGGGCCTGTGCCCTGCCTCTACTTTATTAGTTTATTAGTACCTTGCTGCTAGCTAACACTCATATAGACAGGGAGCTTGCCATTAGCAAGGGCAATAAAGTGCCTGTGAGAGAAAAGTCCAAAGTGTTTTGTTGGTTTTAAAATAAAAAGGTGCTTTCTCCTCTGGGGTTCCATCTCTTTTATCCTGGTCACTGTGGAGCTGGGTTTGGTTGATTCAGACAGTGAGATTTTTTTTTGTGCAGTGCCTAGCAGAGGGAGCCTTGGTGGCCGTGCATCACTGCTATCCCAGCAGATGCTGCTGTTGCTGTTATGAACATAATACAGCCAGGTTTAAGACAGGGATGTAATGCTCTGAGTGGCCAGCTTACTGAAGGGAACAAAGAAATTATTATAGGGCCAGGGAAAAAAGAAGAGGGAAAAAAACGAAAAGAAAACAAAGAGCCATTGACAAGAGACAAATTAGTTAGGTCTCAAGTGTCTTTCTCCATCTGATAAAACAAAAATGTCCAGAGCAACAATTAACAAAAAAAATATGAGGAGTAGGATACCTCTGTTTAGCTCCAGGTACTGACTATACACAGGGCTCTTTTTTTTTTGTTGTTGTTGTTCTCATGTTTTTTTGTTATCTTGAGTCTTGGTTAATGTAGAGCTGGTTGCATGTGTGTATGTGTGTGTGTGGTGCAGTCCCCACAGGTTTGAGAGCTGTCTTTTGTGAAGGAAGGGAAGCCCTCCTGAAGGGCAGCAAAGGAGCAAAGTAGGTGCAGAGGATGCAGGAATTTGCTTTGGCTGCTCCTAAGGAAACACAGCTAAGGGGCAGGAATCAACGCTGGAAAAGGACTCAGAACTAGAGGCACATCCAGCAGGTGGTTGAGGTTGGAAAGACAGCACTAAATAAAACCAAGGCAACAGAAAAGGAAAGCTGAGGAGAATGCTGCTCCTGGGCTGCTCTGGAGTACATTGCTCATCTCTGGCTCGCTGGCAGGCAGCAAGGCGGGGGAAGGATAGGCCGTCCCCACGAGAGGGCTGTATGAACAACAGGGAGCTGAACGCTCCCTGTTTTGCCACATCAAAGAGAAAGGGAATAATCTGTTCTCCCCAGCATGTGGAGGTAAATAAAGAAAGACATAATGAGCTCAAACTGCAGCAGGGAAAACTCAATACAGATGGCAAGACAAACTTTCTGATGTTGTGGATAATTCCATATTGCAGTTGCCTCCAGGGACTGAAGCATCTCCAGAAAGGTAAGACACTCAGGGCTGTCAGGAATGGTTAGGGACAGTGATTTTGTTTCTAGGCAGCTGGGGTGCAGTGGTGTTTCCTGACAGTGCTCTTCCAACCATACTTTTGGAAAACAATCCAAAGACTGTCGAGTGCTATGCCTCCATGGTGATTTTCACTGACAACAGAAAGGAAACTAGACAAAGGCTAGGATACATTTCAGTGTTCTTGCTCTGTTCTTGCACCTGTTCCATTCACTTTTTCTCCATTCACTTCACTGACCACCTCCTCTTGTCCTATGAATCACTGGTGTGTCCCTGAAGTGCAGACTGAAAACCATAGGACTGGATAACCTCATGGGAACTGCTTTGGGTCCCTTCTCTGTGTGAGTGTGACCAGCTGCCCAGTGCCAGGCACTGCCCCAGAGGACTGTTCATCTCTGTGGGTGAGGCACAAACAGGTGTTGGGTTCTGAGCAAAGCCCGGCCCATCTCGTGCTGCCAGCTGGTGCTCAAAAGCCTGCGAAAAGACATAGTCAAGACCTGTCAGATATACAGGAAGATGCTGTTAAGTGCTGTCTGTCCTGAATAATAGATTGCTTTCTATCAGAGAAAGATCATAGAAACAAGAAATTACTCTTGCCTCTTACAGTTTTGTGTTTGGAAGCAGTTGTTCTTAGCTCTGTTATATCATTTACCTATATCACACCATCTCTGGTCTTACTGGAAAAGTCTCCGCTTCGTTTGCAGTGATTCCTCTTTCCTTCCCTGCTGGAGTGACGGACTCAGCTGATACCCTCAAAATTGGTCTGAATTCCTTCTACTCTCCACAACAGCTACTGGCACCACAGGTTATACAGTCAAAGTTTGCCCAACAATCTTGTTGCAGTAGTATGAAGCAGAAAGGAAAAGCCCTATCTTTACCTTTACTGCATTAGCTTCTGTAGTTCAAATAATTAAAATTTCTTTTGTCAGTAAACTGAGGAAACACAAATTGAAGGTGCAGAAATAAAAACATCTTTTTTTTTCTGATGCAATGAGAACTGGATTCTGCAAACCCCCATGCAGCTTGCTTCCCTGTTAACCGAAGCGTAAATGTTTTTGCGTTCAAGGCCTCTCTCCCCTGACTTGAGCTCTTCTGCATGGCTTGTCCTTCAAAAGCTGAGTGACAATAATAAATTGTCCTACTTAAACAAGGCACCTATTTACCTCTTCACTACACTTATAAAAAAATGGCAGTGCTAAGTACTCTTAAAGATCAAAGGCCCAATATGCAAAACAGGTCCTGTACACCAAACTGATGGGCTTCTCAGGGTTTTGTTGCTATGGTGCTATTGCCTTGACAAGTTAAAATATCCCTTGTCCGTCTCCATGGCAGCCTAGAGGGAGAAGTAACCATCAAAAAATAACTGAATATTTTCTTTGACGACAGCCACTGAGTGGTTAAGATTTTTTTAAGCTTTAATAACCCTTGACTTCAAGTTTGGCTATTAACCCACCAACTGATCATTAACTATATGGACTGAATGACTGATTTCCAGAGGATTGGTGCAAAGCAGGATTAGTTTTTAGGAGGTTTTTCTTGAAGGACTCTAATATCTCCCACCAGCAGACAGACAAGCTATTGAATCCACCATAAGACTCCGGGGCTGAGCAGAGAGGTACTTGCAGGTTATCTGCATAGAAACACACTGCTCAGAGCTGATAAACTCACTGACGCTCTATCCTGCTTTCTAATTTAACTCAAGCCTTGCTGAGCAGCAGGAGTAACCTGACTGAATTGCTGGGGGTCACAGCTTGAGGTCTTTAATCAACATTCCCAGCTTAATCAACAGGACTTTAGCTAGACTGAAACACAAATCTGAATATTTCTGGTATTTACCCTGGTGCTTGTCCTTTTCCTACCAGGACAGTTAGTTATGGATAAATGCAATGTTGCTGCAGAAATGATCAAATGTCGATTGGGCCTCCCTTTTTTTACCCTATTCGTCTTTAAAATGCCTACAGCTGAAACTTTCTAGTGGCAATATGCTTAGGCCAGTTAGAGAATAATATATATAAATATATATAATGGCCAGTCTTCGCGAACGAAGATTTGGGGAAAGGTCTTTTACCTTTCCAGCCTGCGCAATGGATTTTTTAGGTGAGACACAGCCTGCGCTGAACTGAGCCCACCCTTTAATCCTAAGGTTCATCTGCCGGGGCCAAGCAAGCTTGGACAATGGCAGTGAGGTCCTCAGGACGTAGGTTTGTTTAGAGTGTCCTTCTCATAGATGGATGGCCTCACAGGGCTAACGGGCTCCATCTGCCCGGGGACACTGGGATTCGAACCTGGGTCGCAGCGGTGAGTGTCCTGCATGCTAACCACTAGGCCACCAGGGGTCCCTAGAGAATAATATGCTAATAAACAAAAGGAGCATTTTTCTTTCATGAATAAACTATTCTGACTCAGAGTCCATATCTTAAGCCACAAGACCATCCTGCCTTTATGACTTGAGATCCATAAGACCTAAGAAGCTGACTCTGACTCAGCAGAGGAGGGCTGGGATTGGACTGTGTTTGCTATGTGTATCTTTCTTCCGAACACAACGCAGCCAGAAATAAGTTAGGAAAAAGCCTCTGGTGCACTGGCCCTGATTTCTCTCTGGGGTTTTGACTGCTCCCTTTGGTATGAGAATGAATTAAGTTCGGATTTATAAATAGCAGTCTAACCACCCCTGTGCTGACAGGCACAAATGTCAGGAAATATGTAGTTAGTTCCACCGGCGCAGCATCTTTGAACTTTAATTTTAAGTACCTCTGTCATACTAGGGGAAGCAGAACAACACATCTGGAACTAAAAGGTTCCTGTTAGACTTTTCACGCTAACTATTACCAGCTTTTTTCCAGATAGGAGTTTTCAGCAAAATGTTTTCTAATTCAAAAATACTGATCCCTCAAAGCTATTGTTTTTCTTGTGAGAGCTACAAAAGAAAACATGCCCAGTACATTTCTCAAATAAAAGTAATAAGGAAAATGTTATGAGTATCAAAGCATCACTTTTTTTTCATTATTGACATTTAAAAAAATATTTTCTTTATTCAAATGTCTTCTACAATGTAAATCATTTTATTTTTAAGTGTTAATTAAAAAAGATCTTGAAAGCTCTGAAATTAAATATTTCCATTTACTCAAACTGCATTTTTATTGTTTGCCTGCAAATGTTTTCCATGGCTTCCTTTTTGATCCCATTTTCTGACTTGAGGGACTTTTTCCATTTCAAGCACCTTCTCTCAGCTGAAAATAATAACCAGATATTTTGTGCTTGAATAAAAAATAGGATGAAATTCCAGCTAAGATAGGCCACATGTGCCTTTGGAATATGTTCACAGAGGAGCAGCACACCTGTGCTATGGCTTCAAATATAATAGCAAGGCTCTGCTGTGAGTCAGCCAGGTGAGGAGTGCTCCACCATCAGACTGAACATGCTGCCACCTTCCTGTAAGGAGTTGCTAGCATGAGGTTCATCAGGACAACAAAGTGGAGAAGAATAGACAAAAACTGGGGGACAATAATTTTTCTACATATGTTTATTGAATTTTCCAGTTGCAGAAATGCAATCATGTTGATTCACAGCAGGATAAATGTCCCAGCTGTCTGCCTTTCCTCACGTAGCATTCCTGCCTCTGGCCCTGCAGAGCAGTGGGACCAGGAGAGCACCAGTGATGCTGGCTGCATCCTGCACACCTGTAAAGCTGCCTCCTCAAGCTGTGGCAAGCTAACACTAGAGAGGTTTTTCCAGCTCCCAGGAATGAAATAGCACCTCTGCCAATACAGTCCATAGCAGGAAAAAAAGCCCCAGTATAACTACTACCACCTCCACAGTCACAGTTGTCATTGCCCCTGAGGGCGGAAACGACAAAAAAGCCTAGACCCGAAGCAGCAGCACTGTGCCAGCTGCATTTACTGTGTGCCCTAGGCTGGGTTGCTGAGCTGCTTGGTCTGAGCTGCTGGCTGTGGGGCTGCCAGGAGGCTGAGCTGCAGAGCTGTGAAGCTTTGGGGCTGCTGTGCAACTTGGATGTGGCACTGGATGATGGGCTGTGGGGATGGGTGGTAGGGATTGCTGGACTCCCAGGATGTAGGGCTGCACGATGCTGGGATGTGGGGATGCTGAAATGCAGGCATTTGGGGCTGGGTGCTAGGCTGTGTGTCTGCAGGGCTACAGAAATGGACATTTGGATGAAGGTCTTCTGGTGTGCTTGGTTGTGGGACTGCTGGGACACCGATCTGGGGAGATATGAGGCTGCTGGGTGGTGGGCAAAGGGAAATGTTGGGCTGGAGGGCTGTGTGCGGGCTGGATCCAAGGTTGCAGAGGTACTGAGTGGAGGGGTGGCAGGACTGCGGAGCGGCGTGTGAAGCTGGATGCCGGTCTGTGAGAGGTGCGGGGGAGGTGGGGATGACGGACTGCTGGGCTGGGCTGGGCGCAAGGCGGCGGCGACCCCAGGATGCGGGGCTGGGATCCGGGTTGCAGCAGCTGCGGTCGCCCCCTGCTGGTAGTTCCACCGCGGCGCCCTATAGAGGCCACTTCCCTGCACGCCTGTCCATCCCCTATTTGGCCGTAGCTGCCTGAATTTACAAGGATATTCACAATATTTTTTTGTTTAGTTTGCTTTTTTGTTTTATTTTTTGGGGGGAGTTTTCCTTCCTTTGTGCCTAGAGCTGGCAACAGGAGCCTGTATGCCCCATGTGCGGTGTCCTGTGGTGCCATCAGGTTTCTGATTTATTCCATTAGCCACAGCTTAGAGATCACAGCGTCACACTCTAAGGCTACTTGTCCACTGGCTGAAGTCACTCACAGGACACCGAACCTTGGCATCATCCTTGCTGTAGCCGTGTGCATTGCAGAGCTGTGAGCGGATATGGCACCCAGGGTCCTCAGCACCCCTCAGGTCCAAACTGCACAGCATCCCCACTAAGCAGCATGACAAAATTGTGCTTACAGGTACCTAATGGACCTAACTCTCCTTCCCCCAGGGACAGCCGGGACATATACACTGCAAGCTCCCTAGCCACCCATAGAGGAGATATTTTTCATTTCCTTAGTGGCTACTTTTGCTTCCTACCCTAAAACAACTCCACTATCAGGCATGTCCTGGTATAAGTACAAATAGGCTGTGCTGCACTCATTTCTGGAGTTTTCCTGTACCACTTGTGCAGTGCTGGCAGCACAGCTAGATCTCAGGGGGTGAGACCTGGCACAGCATGTTTCTCAGCTCTCACATGCTCCATGGACAACTTTTGGAGGTTTTTTTTGAAGCAAGCAAAACCTGATACTTGAACTGCTCACAAACAGCAGGAGGAAAACACACTGGGTCCTACCCAATTTTAATTTGCAGACCCCAGTATTTTCCAACAGAGGTGCAGTCCATCTGTCACAAACTTAAGGCAACTGACAACAGGGTTGATTTCCTTAGTTCCCTTCCCCTGCAGATGACCCTCAGGGCCTGCAGACAATAGGTTGCAAACTGCTGGCGTTGATAGATGATCTTCCTCTCCTTCCATGCAGCCTGGAAAATTGCTTGCTTGTCTCTTATTTAAACAAATTAAATATTCCAACCTCAAACAATGCTAGAGCTAATAATGGAAAGAGGAACCAGTTTAGGATCTGAGTCTCCTATCTCCTGATTCTTTCCATCCCAACCCCTCTGCTCTGGCATCCACTTCTTAGACTTTAATTTAACAACAAAGTGCACAGACATGTCAGGGAGGGTGTGTGTGTGCCTTCAGACTCACAGTGTTAACCAGAACATCTGAGCAAGACAAGGGACAAAAAAAATCATTCCAAAGGTATCAGTGTTTCAAACTGTGGCCTTAATGCAGGGTTTGAGCCGGCAAGGTGGGGAATTACAGTCTTTTCTACACCAGGAACACCAAAAAAAAATCACTTTCTGCCTTTCCTACTCCTGAGAGGCTCTTCTGCCTCGGCCAAACAATATTTTCTGCATCAGCACCTAGGGATGGGAGCCAGTCATAGAAAGAACCAAACACATATAGCATGAATACAGATATACAGAGCAAGAACACATTAAGTGCTGCAGAATCCTGGAGGCAAGCTTGGCTTGCAGCTCCCATATAGGTATGCCAAGGTACTTGTATGTGCTGCAGTAGAGATGTGTTCAAACGCTTGCGCCGCAAAATACTGGAGCTATTTTAAGGACGGAAAAGCATCTGGCTAGCAAACAAGCTTTGTGTATTTGGGCCTGGCTCTTTTTAAAGCCTTGTTTCTTCCAGAATATTGGAAGTAATGAAAGTACCTGCAGTAAAATACCCGATAAACCTCTCCTCCTCAATAGAGAGGGTAAATTCATGTCATTTTCCAATTAGCTCTTGCTCTGAGCAATTATGTTGATCAAATAATTGAATAAGTGACAGGAATGTGAATTCTGGAGACAGTTAATTTCATTCATCTGCCAGTTTATAGCCTGATTTGCATGAACACATAAACCAGGCTAATGTGTTATTTATAACTCTGAAAATACAATTATCATAGTCAAACATGAAGAGTTGTGTGTACAGAGAGGAAGGTTTCTGCTAGTAAATTATAATAACAGCATAATGAGGGAGTTTGTTCTTTCTCACCATGATGTTGGACAGGAAGGATGTGAGGCTTGTGTTTGAAGGAGTGAACAGGGTTGGTGTTAGCAATAGCAGGTAGAGCAACAGCCCTGACCTGAATGTGGGGCAGAGGGGTAGCCGAAGCCTTACCCTCCTGTTCTGTGAAACATCATGTATGCGCTGCCCCAGGGACTGTCAGTGAGCTCTAAACATCGCTCCAGCTCCCCATATACTTCTCTCCAAGTGAAGCTGAACACCATTTTTGAGAGAGAAGCAGGACTGTGATCCTGGGCATGAAAGTGGGTACAAAAGAGACAAACTAGGTGTTTCCTACTTGGGATTGGTCTTGAGTGAGCATCATGGTGCTCTGGAAAAAGCTCCAGTCAAGTGCCCTCCACAGCAAGGTACCTGTAATAACCCTTGTGAACCTGGTCTTAACTTCCATTAAAAGCATCAATTCTGCTTGCGAGTTTTCTTTAGGAAAAATAATAATAATTAAAAAAAAAGCTTAACAGGAAAGAAAACCATTTGATTTTCTTATTAAAGCTATCTTTAGATTGACTTAACTTATTATACCTTTTATCCAAACCCCCTGTAGCAACCTGGCCTACCATCCAACAGGAACTAATTAGCAGAGATATACAATAATAAAAGTAGTGCACAGGCATGAGCCATAGCCTCAAAGGAGTATTACCTGGTTGAGTGTTACACTGGCTGCAAGGAGGAAATTTGTGCAATTAATTGCTTCCTGATTAAAGGCATTTGCAGTTTGGCCCTTAAATCTTCAAGGCCTATAAACACAAACTGAGTTAAATATGGAGTTTGCCCACAGTAGTCAAAAACATTGCCCCAGACAGCAGGATTCAGTGCTGTAATTTTGGTTGGAAATAAACACTTTCCTGTCTAAGCGCCCCCAAGTCAAGTATACAGAAAGTGCTCCAGTCAAAGCTAAAGGGCCACAGAAGGACTTGTGTGGGTTTAAGACAGTTTCTAAAACAGCTTACTTGAATCCTTACCATTTTCCTGTGAGGACACAATCTTACCGGCATTAATTTTACAGAGCAGGAGGCAGCAGAGGCAGAAACTCCAGGAAGTCTCAGGCTGAAAGGCTATTTAAATGGAATAAACTTCAAGGGACAACAAAAAGTCGTGACTGATTACAGGCACACCAGGAGAGGGGCTATCTGGTGTGAAGATGGTGGGTGGTGGTGGCACAGGGGCCTTCTGCTCACTACACACATCACTTGTCACCAAGCAAACAAGATGGGATTTAATCCCACTGGGAGGGAGGAGACCTATTTCAGTCCAGTGGACAGCAGGAAGAAAATGCTCACTGTGGGAAGTTCTGGGGTTGGGTAGTGAGGGAGAATAGTGTATGGCAGAAGCCCGGGACTACACGAGGCAGCACTGGTGCCACATCTCAGAACAGCAGCTGATCCGGCCTCGCTGTGCACCTTTCACTAAGTATTGTTGTTCTCCCAAGGGCATTTCCTCTACCCTAACACAGTGTCACACATTACAGCCAGTCAGATGAAGCAACTTCATTTTAGCATGTCCAACTCTGTTATTGCTGCCTCCTGGAAAGTTGCAGCAGTAGTGACTTATGGAGCCTACTGCTCCCACTGAAGAAGAGGCAGGCTTTGTTTGGGACAACAATTTGTCACACTAGAGTTGAGGTGTCCCAGAAACACACACTTTTTTGCTCATGCACTGCCATTGCTCTAGTGTTGCCCCCCCATCGCTGCTTTGCCAGTTGGTTTTGCTAAATTTGAAAGAAATTTACTGATGCTCCACTCATGAAAGGCACTTTAGCATCTGATTACCTCTGACTATAGGGACTCTCAAATTCAGGAGGACATACTATGCTCTCCAGTGTGTGCTTAGGTCAGAGGCACAAAGATCTTTTCTTGCAACCCTCCCAGTCGCCCTCCTCTCAAGTGACATTGTCATTGGTGAGAGCAAGCAGGGAGGTTCATAGCCTGAATTATGTTAAGACATACACAGACGAACCCAACATGCATTTTGGCCTCCTTCCTCCACAAAGCCAATCTGGCACCTCTGCTGTAGAAGTTATATTGTGGAGTGGGAAAACAAACAATCTTGCCAATTGTTAGTGAGGCGGAAAAAAAGCAGAATGGGAGCTGCTTATCAGAGACGTGCATTTTGAGACAAAAATTCACTGAATCCTGAGGAAGGAAGGATTCTCTGCAGAGCTTCAAGTACTCTCCTGACAACTCCATCCTGCAGGAGTTGAGGCTGGGAGCTAGGCTCCTTCCTATTGTGAATACTGGGTCTGAAGAACTGAAAATGAACATAATAGGAATCTCCAGACTGCAACAGTGCTATAAAGCTATAATTAAAACAAAACAAAGCAAAACACTTTAGTCTGAACAAATCAGACTGGTACAGACTGTAGTCTATGAATTGTGATTTTTAGGAGCAGTAAGAATGACTGAAAACTCAGGAAACTCAAAGACCAGAAGTGTGGAAAAGTTTGAGGCAAAGTTTTCCCTCACTCCATAGGCAGGTTGGGGGGTGTTGGAAGTTCAGATCTTAATTTTGCCCAAGTTTGCAAATGTTTAGGTTCACATGCCTCATACCACAAAGAATTTTACTAACTCTCTCACCTTCATGAGCATTTTTATTTTATCTGGATCAGCTTTCTGGAAGGGCAAAGAAAGAACTGTGTGTTGGTGCAATTAGCTGATGAGCTGTATGCTTTTTTTTTTCTTTAATAACTTAACATCATCATTAATCCAAGCATCTCCAAGGATTTCCCAAGCAGCAGTGAAGTTAGCATTACCTGCTCTTCTCCCTGGTTCACCTTCCTAGTGCAGTACATTCAATAATCACATGTCAACATATTAGCACATCTGAACAAGATTTCCAACAGCTGCAGGGCCAAATTATATTTTGGGTAATCTAAGCCAATGCCTCAGAGGCCAGCTCCTGCCATAACGTGAAGAGATTAATTTCTCAGCTTTCATACTTGCTTTTAGCTCTTGTACTGGTCTATGAGAACAAATTGAATGCAATCCTCTCTGCTTGCCTGTACAGCAGGCGCCTGTTTTCCCTGTACCAAGGTGATGCTCATCAATGCAGAGTTCTTGTGGGACCCCCGCTGGTCACCCTGCCCATCATAGCTCACTTCCAGTAATTGGGGGAGCAGGTTCTGTCCAACCTCTGGTAATATCTTCTGCTTGTGTGGGAAGTCGGATGCTCAGGCCATCGAAAGGAATTCAGCTACTGCATGGGGAGGGAGAGAGAATAAATACCACAGGGCCACAGAAGGGTGATCTGAAATTGCCTTAAAACTGCTCTGATCAGTCACATTGAATCCGAAAAATCGGTCTGAGAAACTGCTCAGAGACTTTTTATCTTTAAGCAGCAAAGGTATTTATTAGCAGCGCTGGGAGCAAGCCAGCTATTGCTGGAAAAACTTGCTCAAAGGCTTCACACAAAATCAGCAGTTTTATACAATTTTTCAGGTGTGATTAAATGCATATTCAAGTGATTACAGCATCTATTCATACATATTGATAACAGGCGGAGTATAGGTGGAGCTCAGGCGGAGCTTGGGGCGGCGCTTCTCTCTATCCCCAATTTTAGGGGGAGATCCCATCTTCATCCCATGGGGAGGGGGCGTATTCTCATCTTCCTCAGTCCAACCTTTCTTCCTTTCCATTGTTCTTGACCCGCTCGCTCAAGTTTGGAGAAAGCCCTGGCTCCCGGCCTATTTCTCCTATTCAAATGTCTACTTTAGCTTACTGAATCTTAATTTATTGCCTCTAGGCCCATTACATGTACCTTAGCACTCTGTTAAGCTTTGGTCCAGTTAGCAGTACAGAACAAATCGTTTTGAATGTAAGTAACTTGTTAGTAGGCCCAAGTTTCTTAGTTAACTCTTTTGGGCTTACCCTCCTGTTTCAACATAAACCATTGGGAAGGGTAATACTGCTCACAGGTCAGCACAGACCAGGCCTCTTGCTAGTACTTTCTCTCTGATGTGTCAAACAGAGCACATCTGTAGCAGAGAATCTAGTTCAGCTTGTAACGCTGAAGTTGAGAACTGTATTACAGGGCACGTTGAGGCCACTAAAGCTTTATTAGCAAAGTTTCCTAAATACACAAGAGGTAAAAACTCTGTGTCCAAGGTGGCTTAATCAAATTCCGATCTATTACTCCAGTCATCCACTCCCTTGAAATGATAAAGAGCATAAATCTATTTTCCCCGCAATTTGCAATGTTTCTCCACTACCTTTCAGAATTTGTAGGGATTGAATGCATATCACAATCCTTCAACATGTGAGGAAAAAGATATGGCTACAGCCTGTGCTCACAAAGCTGCTTAACAGATAAGCCCCATCCTGGATTTGATTTTCTTCAGAGAAAATACACTGAAGAGTCTGCAGAACTACTAACATTTTTAAGTAAAAGGTAACCCAATTAAATTGTATGAGTTGTGCAGCAGAGGGAATATAACGAGTGTATAAGTTATGAAGATTGGTGGTGGGGACCTTCCATGTTACTGTGCTGGAATGCAAAGCTGCGCTGTGAGCATGAAGTCTCATAGGAATGTCAGTCCAATATTGAAGTAAAACGACAGGCTTGACTTTGAGAAGTCATTAAGCTGAACATCTTACAACTGAAGCTGGGACAAGCAACTTTTCACATCTCTGCAGGGGCTTGAGGTCTAGCAGAGTGTTTCTCAGGCAGAACAAAAGTCACATGTTGGTACATACCTTTAGGAAAAGTAGAAAGGTGAGATACTCTGCAGAATGCCTGCCAATGGTAAAGAAACACAGCAGGAAAAGAAAACATGAAGAATTAAAAAATGAACAGTACAAGTAGAAAATGCAGAAGTAAAGCACTACCAAGGAAGCAAAAAGAGCTGAGCTTAGCATCTGAAGCATTCACTGCAGCATCTTCATCCCCCAGCATGCAACCAAAACATGCCAAGCCACAATGCAAGGCAGCACAGCTTTAATGCCCATGCCTGTCCATGTCTTGCTGAGGTTTCAGTGCAAAAAACTCCATCTAGTGAGAAGATGGGTTGTACTGCACATTCAGCATTCAAGTTAAGTATGGATTGACTCCAGCCACAAAATAATGTCTGGAAGGTAACAAACCCTAAAGGGTTACGCTGCCTTGGTGTTGATATTACCTCACACACCCGAAGTCCCATTAGACTAAAGTACAGCCTGTACTCAATTCAAATCAGATATAATGTCGAGAAAACATTTTCTTCCAACTTCACTCAAGTCACTTCGTAAGAATGTAACTGAAGTGACATCACCTGGCTTTCATCACTTGGCTACTGCTTACATCTCCCTCACAAAGGACTGACCTGAAGCTCTTTGACTTCACTAGAAATGTATTAAGTGGACTCCAACTGTGAATTGTCCTCTTTCTGATGATGATGCAATAAAACCAGAAACACACCACTACTGTCGTATGGCTAGAAGTTTTAATACATGGTCTTCATTGTTCAGAAAAGTTATTGCATTAAATCCTTATATAAGTTCATCTCAATTAAAAAAAAAATCTTCATTTTACACATCACAATTTTTTCACAGCAGCTAAAGGAAACCAGATTTTATATGCAGTTGTGTAAAGAAAAAAAACCCCAACAACCTAGTTCTTTCTCAAATCAACAAAACTGTTATCATAATTTTTTTCTGTTAACTGAACTAACAAAGCATGTTTCATTTAATTGCACACCATTTTCTTCATATTATTGTTTTTCTTTTACTATGACTTCAATAGATTCACAAGTTGCAAAATATCAATGCTACCTAGTGCAGTTTATACAAATCCACAGGTGTGTTTGAATTGCGACAGGCACAAGAACAGAATATATGATGACCCAAATGAATTGCTAGATTCCCTGATCCACTAAAACCAACATCAGTGTAAGCCCACTGCTCCATGGATGACAGCAAAGACAAAATCAGTAGGCTCTGTGTGCTATAAATAGATTGATGAAGGGCTCAGTGACAGAGGCATAACAGAGCACATGGCAGAATTACATTCTACATTTTGTCCTCCGATGAGAGTAAGCACCACCTTGAAATAGAAGCGTGAATAGGGCTGTTCTCCTATCCAATCTTATGCCAACGCTGGGAATCAGGAAGCTATAATTCAGCTTCTTATGTAAAATCCTCAAGCATCGCCATAATCAGTCGAGTCCCAGATCTTACCCTTCTCTTACACACACACACACACACACACACACAAAAAGGCTCATCTGTATTTATTCTGCTTTCTTCTGCTGTAAAGAAAATAATGAAATATACCTGTGTTCTTAAAAAAAAAAAAAAAGCCATTCCCTCTCCTCCAAAACACCCATCACCACAGAGAGCTCTCACTTATAATCCACTTGAAAGTATTTCTCAGATTAAGTTAGGCCAGGTTGCTATCTTGGCCCACTTTCAACATGACAGGGATTGTATCACTTTGCTATACTTCACTAGGTTATGGTATCAAAAATAGTTCACTAGTGAAATAACCCGTGGGGCTCTCTCTTGGACATAACATGTTCACATAAGTTCTAACTCTCACTGTCCCTGTCCTTCAAAACAAAACTAGAGCTATTTCAGTGGCTTTCAATCAGTTTCAGCTAGGAGCAATGAGTTAAGTTACCCTTTAGAAACATTTTGTATTACTTCCATGATTTGCTAGCAAAAGGCCCACACACTGAAAAGCAAGTGAGCAGAGGCAGTAGGATGCTTTGCAAAATCTGACAGTTCAAAAGGCATTCAAAGAGCAAGAGAACAAAAACCAGCCACTGAAGTGAAAACTGCATTGAACTAGCACTGTGAAAATAGGCAGAAATGAAGAAGCTCCAGTATAAGCAGTTATGCAGAATGTTTTACTAGTGACATCTGCTGTTTGTTCGGGCAGTCACAAGGCATTCATTAACACAATAGAAATTGCAAAAGCTTTAATTCAGAAGTGCTAGAGGAACAGGATACTCAATTATTACAGTAAAGAACACTTACTGAGGGACTAGTACAAGGTTATTTAGCTGTAACATGATTTTCTCACAAATAAGAAAGTTTGTATCAAAGGGGAAGAAGTTTACCCAGCTCAGAAGTTGATGCTGACAGCTTTCTAAAGCCAGCCTTGACACAAGACTTGGCTTATTTTATTTTCACAGACATACACTGCACCAGACAGCCATCACCATTCAATCCAAACATACAAGCGTTTGTATAAACTTCTCCCATTAACATCAGAGTTCCCAAGCAAATCTTTGTGATTTCTGCAAAAAAGGTAGTTCTCACTGGTTATTGCTGTATTACACGAAACGATAGCATTTGCAGGAGACTCTGTAATTTGGAGATCACATCATTTACCAAAAGCCTCAACACAGTCTCTTCATCAGGTGCTGCTTCTGTACAGCAAAACTAGCATTCTGTCTCTTCCAAACAAAACAGCACCTTCAGACTCTCTCCCTGCCTCGCAAGTCTCAGCAACATTTAGGCCTCTTCACTCTGGTTTCTACCAGCAGATAAAGGCCTATAACGCATTTATGACAGCACCTCAAGAAACAGTGCACACTTCATTCAGTGGACATGACCCCAATGAAATCTATGAGAAAACATGGAAGAGGAACACAGAGAGTAAGGGATGCAGTTTATTCTCACTCCTCTTGAAGGGAACAAATGGTTCTGACAGCAGGTTTGTTTTCAGAGAGCTGCAATTTAAGCTGACAGGCCAGCTTATTAAAAGAAGAAGCCCCTTCACCCAAACACCAAAACTTATACTGAAAACATTTTTAATTTAGATCTGCCTCTGAAATGAAGATAATCTGAATATTACAAAAATGGAAAAGTCTGCATTGTTACCACACAAATCACACTGTGCAAATCCATGTCATTTATCTGCAGTGCTGAGTCACATCTGGATGGTGGACGTGCCTCACCAAATACCACACCCTGGGAGTGCTCCAGCACTTCCCCTCCTATCAGAACTCTGCCTTAAAGAATTCCTACAGTGACATGATGAGAACTGATCTTTTCCTGTCATATGCTGTACATATATTTAAGACTTTCACAGACAATTAGCCAAAAATTGTATTACAGTTATTTCCCAAATCACAAACACTACAAAAGCCCTTCTTACAGGATATGCCATCCGAGGACATGTGACCTCGACCTTCTCACCTTCCCAGCCCCCATCCACCAAGTAAAGCATTCCATGCTTGCAGGCATTGATTCTAAATCTTCAGCTTCTGGAATGCAGCAGTTCAGAGTTCTGCATTTTTCAGGGACTCAAAAAAACCCTATTGAGTTCATATATTCAATGTACAACATTTTCAGTAAGTGCTTCCACACTTTGTCCACAGGAACAGTTAGGTCACTTCACACCACAGAGGTGGTACTTTCCGGATTTACACGCATCAATCTTGAAGCATTTCTCAGATCCTGTAGCTGCTTGGCTGGCTTTCCAACTCCTTCCTCAAATCTTTTTTCCACAACAGGAAGGACAGTTTCATACAGGAAAGAGGCGTTCTGCCTAATGAATGCCTTTTTCTCAGGGTCCTGTTCACAGCGTAAACTGTAATCAACATGCTGGACGGCCACCAGGATGATTTCCACGAGACTCTCCAAAAGAACCATATGCAGCTCTGGAAAGTAAAGCTTTAAAGCTTCCTCCAAGAAGGCCATAGTCTGCTTAGTGAAAGCTACTACAGTATAACTAAGGTTGACCCAGCAGTCATCACCTGTGTATTGGTCAAAATTGCCCACCCCACAGCTCCTCATCTCCTCCCTGAGCTTCCCCAGTGCCTCTGGAGTCATTAGGTTCATCTTTCTCCACATCTCCTCAGAGTTGCGGTGCTTGGTGGCCTCGATGATGATATCCTTGTAGCTCTGTAAAGCGCCTTTGATATCCTTCACCAGAAGGGCATGAATGATAAAGGTGAGATCCAGTCCAATCTCGCTAAGCTGCTTGCAGTGCTCTTTAGCTACCTTGGGTATTAATGAAAAGCAAAGGATGTTATTAATGTGCAGACCTCTTTTATGTCTTACCAGTTTATCAAATTTATCATTGTCAGAAAAGTGAGAAGTGTTATTCATACTTCACATGTTTCTCATGCTTTAAGAATCTCCTTATTAATGAGAAAGTAATAACTGAAAGATAAACCCTGGCTGCAAAAATACTCTGCACAATAATCCGCTCACACACCCATAACCTGAAAAAGTTAGTCTTGCCAAAAAATATGGAAATGTAGTCCAGGACACCCTTGGAAAACAAAGAGAAAGTTTTGATGTACTTATAATTCAAATATAACTCATCTAAACTTTAGGATCTCCTACTGGTTAAAGGCAAATTAAGAATAAACACATTTTGCATTTCCAATAAAGGCAAGGTTTTTCTTGCTGTGTATTTTTAATCTTAATGCTTTCCTCTGTTAAACTTTAAAAAACCAAACTAACCTCAAATGAATATTAACCTTCAACACAGGAAACATCTCTGGAGACCCGCTTAAGAGTCAATAGCTAAATTCTGGTTAGAAAAGATGATTTAAAGCTTTGCAGCCTTTGTTTTGACTTTCGTGTCCCACCACCCTCTTTGGACCCTCTTACCTTGACGCACTCTGCCGCAGTTGACAAACTCTCTTTGCTATCAAACACTTGCTTACTGAAGGCATCGACAAACATCCTCATGGAAGAGCGGGCCCAGACAACGAAGGCCGAGTAGCAGCCGTTGTTGCCAGCGAAGTCCGTCTCAAACTCTCTGGCCGTCTCTAGAAGGCTGGTGAAGAAGACGTGGCAGAGCTTGTGGATGTAGAGCAGCGTGGCACCCTCGATGCGCAGCTGTCGGATGGCCGTCTGCACCGCGGCTGCCCGATTCTTCAGGAAGAGCTCACAGGCCTTGGTGGACTGTCCCAGGCGAATGAGCTGGGACACAGCTCGGCGGGTGGCCCGCGGCCCTCCTCGCAGCGACCGGTCTGGAGACAGCTCGAACACCAGCACGTCTGTGAGCTGCCGGACCCGCTCGTCCACCTTGGCCCGCAGCTCCTTCACGGGCTGGCTCACAGGCTTGTCCCCCAGGTACTCATTGAGTTTATCCAAGAGGTCCACTGCCCCCTCGAAGTCCCGCTGTGCAATGCAGACATCCAGGTCCTCAGGCAGCTCCTGGATCCACTCAAGTGAGAGGTCTACAACCTCCTCCTCAGCAGAGGGCTCTTCCTCCTCCTCTTCCTCCTCCTCCTCATCGAAGGGGTTGGTGGATTCGGGGGGTGTTGGGGCAGGCCGGGGCAGGGCCTCCTGCTCCAGGCGCCGCTTCTCGCTGAGGGCCCGGTTGCGCTTGGTCTCCTCCAGCACCTCCAGCCACTCCTTCTTGATCTTGGCGTTTTCAGCCTGAAAGATGCGGCTCTCGGGGAACATGAGCAGCTTGAACATGTCCTTCATGGGCGGGTTGTCCTTGACGTTGACCACGGCCAGCCCGTCGAGGGGGTACAGGGCGTCGTAGCGGTAGGCACCGCGCCGGTTGGGCAGCGCGGTGGCCACGAGCAGGCAGTCGTTCATGAGGAAGGCATGGACCCGCTGGATCTGCGCCATGTGGTCCGCGTCGTACTCCACCAGGTCCCCGTTGTACACCAGGTACTTGCCAGGGCTCTCAGGCAGGAGGTCGCGGCAGCCCTCCACCTTCTCCAGGAGGGTTGTGAGGGTGCGCTGCCGCCCCTCCTCGCTGGCCGCCGCATCCTTGGCCGACAGCGGCAGGAAGGGGTCGGCGGCGGCGGCGCGGCGAGCGCCCAGCGCGGGGTCGTCGCGGTCGGCCTGGAGGAGCAGGGCCTGAGTGACGGCCTCCATGATGCCCTTCTGCTCGGTGAGGATGTGGCTGAGCTGGTACATCTCGCTCTCGAGGTAGCTGATCTCCCGCGCCGTCTCGATGAACTGCCGGTAGTTCTGGTACACGTTGCGCTTCAGGCTCTGCGCGGTCTCCTCGCTCAGCGCCTGGATGCGCTGCCGGTGCTCCTGCAGGTCCCGGTCACCGTCCGACTGCTGCGACAGCTGCTTCACGTACTCCCCCGCCGCGAAGCCGCCCGACTCCAGCTGCCGCCGCAGCCGGCTCCCGCCGCCGCCGCCCTCGCCCAGCGACAGCGCCATGGTCCCGCCGCTCCCGCCGCCCAGCACCCGCCCCGCCGCCGCCGCCGCCGCCGCCACCGCTGGGGAGAGCGCCGCGCCTGCGCCGTCCGGCACAGCACGGCCCAGCACGGCCCTGCCAGTGGGAGCGGCCGCCGAGGGTGACGTGTGGGGACGCACCGCCCTCGGACGGGGGGATCCCGGGGCGTGCGCATTGGGGAAGGACGGGGCGGCATTCCATGGATCGCTGCTGCGCGTGCGCCGGAACGCCGTCGTTTCCCGGCGCATGACTTATCAGCATGGCGGAAGCTATGCCCGAGATGGAGGATGAGGATTTCTTGTTTGCGCTCAAGCTCCAGAGAGAATGGGAAGAGGAGGATAAGGCAGCGGCAGCGGAGGAGGTGGCGGCAGCAGCAGCAGCAGCAGCAGCAGCAAAGCGCGCCGATGTCCCGCCGTACCTCGCGTCCCCCCGCCCGCTGTCGGTGGTGGACGAGGCGTGGGAGCTGCTGGACCCCAGCCCCGACGTGCACGGCCTGTTCGTGCACTTCAACCAGACGCTCTTCTGGAGGAAGCTGGAGGCTGTCACGGTGTCCTGGAGCCCCCGCATGACCAGGTGCAGCACCGGGGGGCGGGTGGTGGTGCAGTGACGCCGCTGTGTGTCGGGAGCTGCCCGCCGTACCTCCGACGGGCCCTGGCAGCTGCCGGTAGGGGCTCAGAGCTGTGGGAAGAGGCCGTCACCCATCGAGCAGCGGCCCGTCTCGCCGCATGGCTGGGAGTCTCGGGGAAGGGAGGAAGAGCTGTCATTTGTCACTGCGTGCTGCTCCTACTTGTGCCGCCTTAGGCGCGCGGTGCTTCTCTTCCCAGATACTTAATGTCCCGCATCGCTGGTATAGCTGGCACAGCAGGACATGGGTGGGTCGCTGTCATTCTCTGGTTTGCCTTTCATCTGTCGTCCCTGGCAGCTATCAGTGGCTTTACCCGGGGTGCAGGCAAGCCCGGAGAGATGTTAAAGTGGAAGGAATCACTTGACACTGTGTGGAAACCTCACGTACTCGTGTTGCTGCTCTGGTTCTCAGTGTTTGCGATAGTTTTACAGCACAGCAGAAAGACAAATATGAACGAAAAATGGTATATCAGCAAAACTTAGAATAGACTAGGAAGGGAACATACAAGAATCTGAGACTAAACAAAACCAGAAAGCTTTGAGGTGCGGGGTGCAGTTCTGCAGAAGGTGCACTTGCTGGTGGCTGGAGTTCTGCCCTGTCATATCCTCTGCTGGTTGCACTATTCTTTAGACACTTGAAAGTCGTTGGATATTGAACTGGTAGAGGACTAACTCAGTCACACACACACAAAAAAAAAAAAGAAGTGTTTTCTGCTGGATTAGCACACAGAAGTGATGGTTTAGTATGAGTCAAAAATTTAGGGAGGGTGAGGAGTGAAATTGAAGCAACCGGCAGTTAAGTTAGTGTTTGCTGCAGTGAATCTCTAGCCTCCATTTAGTGTGTTTCACTCCATCATGAGTTCCAAAGGAAACAGTCCTCTGCCTCCTAAACAGGTTTTTCTACTCTAAGGTACTTGTCGGGTTTTTTTCTTTTCTTAACGATGCTGAATTTTTCAAGTAACTACTAGAAGCTGTTTTTTCATATTCTGAGTGACCTAGCGTGTGTTGGAAGGGAATGGCATTTTAACTTAAATTCTCCATTTTTTTCATTTACTACAGAAACAAGTAAATTTTCATATTTTCTTCCCGCCTCTCTTTTCAGCTGTGCTGGAATCTGTACATATCATGATAAAAGTGGATTGTGTTCCATTCGTCTGAGTGAGCCACTACTAAAGTTAAGACCAAGGAAGGATCTCGTTGAGGTATTTGAAGATTGGTCATGAATCTGCACATAAAATTTATTGTGCCTCCCCCCTGCCTTGCTCCATATGAACATTTTACATTTCTTAGTGAGATTCTTGCAAACAGTAACTTACAGATCATAAAATAGTGGTGGCTTTACTGTTATGTTTTTGTGGCTTGTGTTGCAATATCATGGTAGTATTTAGTTTTATGTTTCTAAATGGACGACTTCAAGTAGGAGTCTAAAGTCACTTGTTTATTTTACTGACTTTATAAAGAGAAAAAAAGACTCCAAGTTTTTAACTCTTAAATTATCCTTTAGTGTTCAAAACAAACATGGACTGTAGTTTTGAAAGGGCCAACAGCAGAAAATATGGATATAGAATATGACAGTTAACATGACTTTGTGCTGCTTGTTGTGGAAACCTCATGTACTCGTGTTGCTGCTCTGGTTCTCAGTGTTTATGATAGTTTTACAGCACAGCAGAAAGGCAAATATGAACGAAAAATGGTATATCAGCAAAACTTAGAATAGACTAGGAAGGGGAACATACAAGAATCTGAGACTGAACAGATTCTGTCAGAACTGCTTCTTTGAGCTGACTGAACATTCAGATTTTCCTAATGAACAGAAATGCTGTAGAGTTTCAGCTTTCTCACAAGTGGCTCTTTCTTTGGATTGTAGAGGGAATAATTTGTGACTTAAGTTTGAGGATTATTTCTTCTTTTTGGAATGTCACTTACTGTAGAAATATTCTCCAGTATGTTTTGATAGTATGAGAATTTGGTTTTGTAGGTCAAAGTATTATGTTTTTGTGACCCAGACTGAACATATGCTCAAAGATAAGATCGGTGTCACAATCGATGTAGAGGACTAAAATACTTGCAGCTTAATTTTGAAACTATACGTAATGCTTGTCAGTAAATATCTAATGATTTGCATAATTTCAGACACTGTTGCATGAAATGATCCATGCCCTGCTCTTTGTTACTCATAACTACAAAGATCGTGAATCTCATGGACCAGAGTTCTGCAAACACATGCGTCGCATTAATCACTTGACTGGAGCCCATGTCACAGTAAGCATAATCCTCTTAACCTGATTTAATAGAGCCTTCTTCCTGATTTGGTGTTTTAGTTGTCCAGTGTGGTATGAGTAATATGCTTGTTCTTGCCAGACACTCCACAGTTGGTACCAGTACAAATTTGCTTTCAAGTGTGTGCCAGTTCCATAGTTATTTTGTTGGGGACAATGGTGGGAACAGGTTGAGGAAGATGTGGTGAGTTGTTAGTTGTATAATTTTCAAGTATACTCTCTGTAAGTATTTTTCTTTAAGCTTTTGTGGTAAACTCGAAACAGCTTAATGATAGCAGGGATAAAATAGCTCCATGTTCGGAGTAGTATTTGTAGAAGAACAGTCTATTTTAGTTAAGATTTATTTCAGTAGAAGCTAATGATAATTATGTCGGTGATACTTTAAAATAATGTGTCTGATAAGATCAATTAAGGTAGTAGCTGAAGGGAGAATACTGGTATGGTTTGCAATGCATTCTAAACAGTTCATCGCTCAGGGTGAAATTGTAGATAGATTTCCAAAATTATTTTATTGCAGTTCAAACAAGATAGCCAGGACATATTCCTATACATCTTGTCCTTTTTTTTTAAGCTTTGTTTTAATGGTAGCTAAATGTTGATCAAATTTTACCTGGCTTCAGCTCTTTTAACTGGTAATGTAAAAATCATGGCAGTAGTGGAAAAAATGGAATGGTGATGGATTTTTAAAAAAATATTGTAAGCTATTGTTATAAAAATAGAAACTTTCTGAATGACCGTTTGATTGTTTTGGTTTGGTTTTTTACTTAGATTTATCATAACTTTTATGATGAGGTTGATGTGTACCGCCAGCACTGGTGGCGATGCAACGGCCCCTGTCAAAACAGAGGACCTTACTTTGGGTATGTGAAGCGCTCGATGAACAGAGCACCCTCTGCACACGACCTCTGGTGGGATGACCATCAAAAGACATGTGGGGGCACATTCACAAAAGTGAAAGAGCCAGAGAAGTTCTCCAAGAAATCAAAGCCTAAAACTGAGACAGCAAAACTTCCACATTTCAAGTCAAAGAACAAAGGTATTTAATTATTTCTTTTCCTTTTCCAAACTGATTTTTTCCAAACGTTTTCTTGGAACATTTATAGACCAACCACTACATAAGCTTTGTTTAGATGTTACTGTTATCAAGCAAAGAATAGGACCTGGTTTTTTGTGCGTTTCTAGGCTCCTTCTCAACTGAATTGTCTGTAAAAAGTTTTGTTTGATGCACTGTTTTCAGGTAGCAGAGGTTTTGTATGAAGCATGTCAAATACTAGGCCCATGATTTTTAAACAGAAAAGTTACTAATTTTTTTTTTAATCTTATTTTGCAGGCAAGACACAAATGCATGGTACTCAAGATCTGATGCCTTTTAGTGGAATGGGTTACCGGCTTGGAGGAGGAGACAGTGTACTTTCAGAAAAAGACACAAATGCCAGCAGCAGCATTGGAAACAGTGAAGCACATGGTTCACAACATCATTCAGCAGTAAGGACAAGACCAATCCCTAAAAATGAGATAAAATTTGAAAAATTACCCCATAGTGGCATCTTTCCACTTCATACCGATGATGGCAGTGAGAAGATCAACTTAACTTTAAAGCGCGAGTTTCCTAAACTCTCTGTTGCTAACACAGAAGATTACGAGAACGATAGTGGATTGCCTGCTAGAATGGCTCGTGTTAGGGAATTAAAATCAAATCAAGGCTCTGCAAATAACAAGAGGGCTCTGCCGTCTCCTGACCGGCCACCCAAACAAATTTGTCTGGAGCAGACAACAACAGCTCAGGTTGCATCTGAGAAAAAAAGCTTAGAATGTATTAATACACCACAGCGATGGCCAAAAATGGAAGACAAAACTGCCTTTGAAAAGTATTTCATTAAAAAAGGGGGTACTGGTGTCACTTCAAGTATAAATACAACTATGAAAACCAAAGCTGAATTTACACAGTCCTCTGCAAGTTCTAGCAATCCTATGAGGCAGGATAAAAATGTCAGTTGTCCTGTCTGTGAAACTGAAGTTTTGGAATCTAAAATAAATGAACACCTTGATTCTTGTCTTGCATGAAACAGCAGAAAGCTGTCTCAAAAAGATAAATCAGGGTTGAAAACATTGCTTGAAAGTTACTTTGCTCAGAGTTTGCGTAGCTGTGGTTACATTCCTGTGTGCCTGTTCTGAAATGGAATTTAAACTGTTACTGACCCCCATATCCTGACACTAGTAAATAAAAACTATGAGGAATACTGCTAGCAATGTTGGTAAAGACTGTTCCTGGACATGTCATAAAACCCTTCATGATTTTTTCAGTTAAATTTCCAGTCCTTTACGGGTCAAATTAGGATTAAAATGTTACATTAGTTGACAGTCTTTATTTTGCTCCTTTTGGAAGCCAGCCAGCTTGGTGGTTAGTACCTAGTAGCTCAGTCAGTTGAGTACTAAAGCCATTGTGCCATGAAAAGTTAGGAATGCTGGGCACATGTTTTCTAGATAAGCTTTCTGAAACATTAATAGTTCTCTTGTTGCACTAAAGTATTTAACGGGTTAAACATTAAATAGCCTGATACCTTACCTGTAAAACTGTAAATATGTTTGCTTAAACATAAAATTGTTTTAGCATAGTTTTTAAGCAAATTGTTTTATGTCTTGCTGCTGTCATTTTCAATGGCTGTATCAGCCTGGTTTGTGCATTTGCCTCATTACTTGCTGCTTTCTTAACTCTTTTTAAACATTTTGTATTTTTTAAAATATTGCCACTACAGAAGTTTAATGTAAATAGTTTCGTTCTTGCATAGTCTAAATAAATTGTTACTGAATTTTAAATTTCCATTAAGCCTGGCCATTTTGTGCTACTTACCAGTGGGTTCTTCTGTATATCTGATAACAGTCTAGTTTAATAGAGCCTTTCTGAATTAACGTTTTTCCTTCTTAAATTTCCCTGTAAAAACAGGTGCTGGTGAATACAGATTGCATCAAATTCTGCTTCTCCAACCTATTTTTAAAACAGTTTCACTTTTGTTGCACTTCTGTGAAAAATTTTACGAATACTGATTCTAAAGCTTGATTTGCCATGTAATTTTCTATACTTCCATCTTAAAACGGCAGCATCTATCAGTGTTTCCAGTGAGACTTGACATATACAGGGACAGGACTACCCAGAAGTATTTCTACTGTCATATGTTTTTAAGATGAGGACGAGATTTGCACCACAAAGGATCTCTCACATCATGAAGCATTTTTGAGAGATATTTCCCTTATTATTGTTCACATCATTTTCCTCATTTGTCTTTCCTACTGTGACAGATAAGAGTAAAGGAGAAGGAAGGATTGTGGGTATTGTTAAATGTGGTTTGGCTTTTTTCCCTAATGTCTTCTTTTACTTCTAAATTGTTCATTTGAAAAACAAATAGAAAACATGTGGGATTTGACCTTAGTGAATAGTATAGCCTGTTAAGGTAGGGAGAGGGGAACTCAAGCTATAGGCAAGTTCTGTATCTAATATACAAATGTCATAAAATAGATCTGTTGTCCAAACAATTGAGCAGTTCTGGACCAGCTGTGGAAAAACAGCACCTCTGCTCACGTTTTTACAAGGAAGTATTCTAATGCCAAGATTCCTTTTATCTGGAAAGAAAGGCTCTGCGGTTGCCATTGCAGGCTAATAGTAACGTGTCATGGCTGCCTTCTTTTGGGGTATGTTACTACAAATGCTGTTTCTGTAAAATGTTGTTCTTGAATACAGTGTCCTACCCACAATGATAATGACTACCAGTATGGTTTTAAAATATGTTGCTCAGTTTGGGTCAAAGGTGAGAAATTTCATCTTCTCTATCAGTTGACTTTGTCCTGAGTGAGTTTAGATCTGCCTAGAACAACACAAGCTGGTAATGAGTCTTGGACAAACACGCTTCACCAAAGTGCAGCATTAAGTTGCCTGACTGGAAATTTGAGAAACAAGTTAATAGACTTGATTTCTGGGACAAAGCAGGTATGAAAGAGGGTCAAGTGTGTGCGTGCTGTTTGTCAACAAATGGTTCTGCAAACTAAAGGCAAAAGCCTTCTCATTTTGTGGTGATCTACTGGAATTGCTCTGAATGATTCAGAGAAGAGTTCTAGAGGTTAAACTACCTAAGTGGGAGTTACTTAGCTCTTTAATTATTATAACAGACTGCTTTTGAGCTGCCTTGAAACTGGTTATCAGGCAAGAAATCTCGAAGGTCAAATATTTTCAAGTGTTTTTTACTTTATGGAAACATTATCTACAAAGTTTTCTTAAAACTTGAATTCTGATGAAGCAGGGGGAAGAATTTTTCTCTGGACTACTACAATGCATTAGTATCTTGCAAGAAGATACGTAATGGAAATAGTCTGCTTTCTAACATGTTTTAAAAGCAATAATGTGCATTCTTCTATCCTTTAGCATCTCCAGTAGTCCAGTCACTATTTGTTTTCTCATAGGATATCTGGGTCACCTGGGAAGCGTATTCTCACAGCAAGTTCAACCCTAATGCCCATGCAAAAGCTGATGAGCGGGCTATTTACGTCTAGGTGGAAATATGCCAGGCAGGGCAGGTGCTGCTGCCCAGACTCTATAATCAGGAATCAGTTACCTGAGCCCCCCTTCTAGGAACATTTTCCAAGAGAACAAACAGAGAAATATTGTTCATTTGGAACAGGCTTTGCTACCTGCCTCTGGTCCAGTGTTAGTGATGAAGGACACCAGGTAACCTAGTACAAAATCAAAGGCTAGAGAGGGCTTAGTCATAACTGGACAAGTAGTGAATAAATCCTGAGGTGCAAGTTTCTCTTGCTGCAGCAGGAGGACGTGCCACAGACTAAATGGTTTGTGGGGGTTTTCTTCTTCATCGTGTGTTCTTCTGGAGCTCCTCCATTCTGTTGCATTTTCCATACACACCGCATGTCTATACATCCTTCAAGTAAAGCAAGTTACACTGTACTGAAAGGTATCAGCAAGAAAGAATAAATGGTGAGTTTCTGAGGAAAAAGACAGGGGGACATTTCTTCTAAGTGGTTGGAGCAACTCATGGTGATGGTGGGATGATGCAGACTCCTCTGGCTGGAGAATGTTAAGAAACTCCCACCACAACAGTTTGCTTCATCACTGCTGGATCTGGTCATCCTAGAACACCATGTCCATGCTGTTGCATTTTGCCACCTTAAATTGAAAGGCCACTAAAAGGTTGGACTGGCTGACCTGAGGTTACACCTGACCTACATCTCCCTATGAGCGTGATTGTTGCTGCCTGATGTGGTGAAGGCAGCAGCGAAACAGTTGCTCTCCAACAGCTGCTTCTTACCAGTTAGCTGGCATTCATCAGTTTTACACTCCAGACTGAAATGCCCAAGTTCCTACTTGCAGCTGGATTATTACAGCTGTTTCGAAGTCTTGGGCTTAAAGAAACCATTTTTTTCCATGTGAACATAAAGACTCTACATAAAATTACCCTTGTAGTGTATTTTATGGGTAGACAGGCCATGAAAGAGACTTGCATTTCCATACATGTGCGTGTTTTCATATACTTGTATCTATGGGAAAAAATGCCAAGACCCCGGGCTGCGTGGAGCTTTGGGATTCTACAGCAGGCCGTTAGGTGGCACTCCTCGCACATAAGGAATACTTCCTCTCCAACCTATGCGGGGAGAGAGCTCAGAGTGCGGGATTAGCAGGCTCGTATTTCACCTACATCTGCACTCCAGGCTGACCATGGATCAAGTTAAAGGAAGAGGAAGGAGTGGGAGAGAGGGAATATCTGAAACTAGCTGGAAGATGAGAAGTAAATTTACAACTAACTAGGTGTTCTATGAGTGATGCTTCTAGCTTTGCTGCAAGAGGGACTTGGAAGATGAGAGAGTAGCTCCTTTTTCTAATTCGGGACTCATGAGAAACCCCAAAGGCATCCTTTTGTGGGCTACAGTTACCGCACCACTTGCATCCATTGCAGTGACAAAACTAATTTTCTGTCACCATTTGGCATCAACACAGCTCTGCAAGAGAGGCAGGACAGAGTTTTAGGAAATCAGAGAGGCTTATAAAACACAAAATTAAACTTTTGTGCCTCGGCTAAGCCAGGGAGCTGGAGGGGTGTGACAGGCTCAGGGAAGGGTAGTGTACTACAGGTGTGAAAGCTTAAAATGGGACTCAGCCATGGCCTTAATTCCTGTGTTTCCTTTTAGCTTCTGCCAGGTCAGGCTGCTTTAAGACTAGATTAAATTTCTAAGCAGGTGCAGCAACTTGGCCTGAATAGCTCACACTGTTTCTGTTCCACCCATCCTCTATCATTCGCATCATTTCACCTGCTTTTATTCCGTAGTAAGTCTTAGACATTTCCTAAACTACGTAACAAAGAATGTTTGAAGGGCCAAACCCCAACAAGCCAAGTATCTGACTCCACCACTGCTTAATTTAGAAGCAGTGTTTATTTTTCTGTAACTAATGTCAACCTCTGGATCATAATTTCTGTGTTCACTGAAAGTACCTTCTCTTCAGAGATCTGTCACTAGTGGCATAGAAAGTCTGGGGTAACATCTGGGCTAGAGCTCAGTAAGCCCTGGTACTGAGCTATAGGAACATGGTTTAGTTGAGGATTTTAATGCTTCTCGTGGCTTCGTTAAGCAACTTACCCATGGCAGGAACAGCTATAGGGCCTCTCTGCTCTTACTCCACTTCCTCCCTAGTGCTTCACTCCCCTGCCTTTGCCTTCCCACTGGCAATGGTCTCTTCCCAGAAGCATCCCAGTAATGACCTGCTTTCTTCCACAGAGGATCTGTTTGGTGGGCGTGCTGCTTCTGGTTTGTAAGCAGTTTTTGATTCACCAGGAGGCTGTGGGTTGTGTTTGGAGGGCTACACAAAGCTAAAAAGCTGTGCTAATGACTTGCTCAGAGGGTGCCCACCTGCAGATGCGAGGGCAGCCTCTGCAGCACTTGCCTGCAACCAGTGCGGGGTGGGACACAGCCTGCCCACAGCACGGCAAACTCCCCGGTGTGTGACAGGACCACATGGCTTGGCACAGGCTGTTCCAGGTAACATGTCTGTGGAAGGACACAGCACAAATTCTGGGCTGTTCTGGCAGACGGAAACAAGTCCAAAGGGAAGAGTCATCCTGAGGATAAATCAACACCCCAGAGGCTTCAGAAAGGATAGCACCTGTACCAGGTAGAGTATGGACAGCTGTTAGTAATGGACTTCAGTCTTAAATCTGCTGTCTTCCTCAGGATATCCTGCTAAGGAAACTTTGGGTTATTTGATTTGCATTTAGCAGTACCTACATGGGAAATCTAATTTAAACATGAGAAAACACTTTATTGCAGTGAGGATTGCTGAACACAGGAACAGGTTGCCTGCAGAGGTTGTGGAGTCTCCATCCTTTGAAGATACTCAAACCCCAACTGGACGTGGTTCTGGGCAGCCAGATCTGAGTGACCCTGGTCAAGGGCAGGGGAGCTGGACCAGACCACCTACGCAGTTTTTCTGCCTAAAAACCCTAGGAGCACTTAAGGACAAAGTGAAATCACAGCTGAAGGAAATTAGGATCCACCTGCTTGCCCTTGTCCTGGCACAGCACAGGAGTGCTCACACCATCTCTAACCCTCTGTTGACTTCCAGCCACGCATTTCTTCCTCTCCCTATAAGGTTTGGCATGGCCAACTCTCATCACTGCCACCACCCAGACCATGGGGATAAGAGATAAATTCCCCATCCCATGCATCAGAGACTGGGGGACTTCAGGCAGGAGCCAAGCACATGCCCCAACACAAGGACAGGTACAAGGAACCTCTGCCCTGCCAAGACTAGTTGCTGAATCCTTGCCAAGTCACACAGGGGAGGGAGGATTATCAGCCCTGCAGACAGCATGAATTAAAACTCAGACTTAATTAACTTGAATGTACCTAGAAGAGATTTAGAATGCAGGAAAAGCATCCTATGAGAGGAAATAGGAGGTATTTCAGGCACTGCAAACCCCCAAAAGACTATTCAAGCTACAAGACAACATTTCCCACGCAATTTGGCAGTTAAGACAACACCCAACTGCTAACATCTGGGCTAACACTTGGATCATGAAATGCAGTTATGCTGAAGCAGACACATGTCCCAAATGGTAGGCAATGCCGTGACCCTAGAGCTGTTTGCGAGGCATTACGGACACAAGCATCCCCCAAAGGAGTGAGGAGACCTCAGTTTGGAGGAAAATACTGAAAATTTGTTGCCTTAATGCTGCCTTCCTCTTAATCCCTGTACAGGACTTAGAAATGTTATCTTCCCTGAGACTTCTGCAGTGGCACGTTCCCACCCTAAACCAATGCTTTGCATCCTCAGCTGTGCAGGCACTGAACCATGCAGAGGGTTACAGTCAGTCCGTGCCTGCCCTGCAGCAGGTAATGAGGGAAACACTGCCTTAACTTCTTCAGGAACAGGAGAGGGATTGGAGGTCTCTGTTGTTGGGCAGCCATTCTCACTCAGCTATGAGTTGTTACAGGATGGTTTGATCCCAGCCCTGAGTGTATTTTTACATGTGGCTGTGGATTTGTGTTGAAGTGACACCATTTTCTGGAGACTGACAAGTGGATGTCCTGTCTGTGAATCCTGCACCAGTTTTCAGTCTCCTTCTCTCTACCTTTTTTCAACAGAAAGACTATCCCAGCCTGGTGCGAAGCTGCTCCTGGGTGGTTGTTGCATGGTTAAGATATGCTGAACTGAGTGCCAGGTGAAGGGTATGTCCCATGAACTGCCACAGTTCAGCTGTGTCCTGTATAACCCTGCTACCTCTGCCAAAAGAGGAGGAGCACCCTCAGCAATTCAAGGTTAGTTGGCCTCCCAGGGATGGTCAGCAACTTGGCACACTGAGCTTTTGTCAGGCAGCACCAACTCGGGGCAAACAACAGCAGCAGCCCGAGGCTACACTGCTGGCCATGACCTGGTAGTCACTCCTTTTGAGGCATTTTGTACAAATCTCAGCCAAGACCTTGGATAGCCCCTGATCACCTGGAAAGGCAGCCACCAGGCTGTGGCCAGCTGATTTCACACATAAAAAAACCCGAAACGTTTTCCTCAGCCAAGTATGTTATAATTTAATCCAACCCCCACCAAAGGGGCAGAGCAGAAGAGCCTGCAGCTCAACTGACAGCAGGTGGAACAATGCTCGGGGAGCCATGGAAGGATGCAAAAGTATGGGGTTAGCAAGGGGCCAGAGGCCCCCGTACACATGTGGGAACAGAAATGACAAGGGAAGGTCAGAAGAAGAGCAGTTGCTCTCCAGACACTCCTGCACGAGGAAACTTGAGCAAATTTTCAAACCTACTGCAAGCACTGGAGGTGTAAGCACCCATTTCCCACTTGGTCTGCTCCTCCATCCCTTCACTGGTGGCTGTTTAGTCCTAGATAAAGCTGAGTATCTAAACCAGAGCTTACACCATCGTAACAAACAGCAACAATACACCACCTTTGATTGCTACAGGTTAAAATAACTTCTATTTGTGCCACACAACGTCCTCCACCTGCAAAGGGCCACATGTCTGTCACCTCTGGGATGTGCAGAACACGTTCCTCTGCTCTGAGGCGTGGCCTGGTCCCGGCCAGGACACCGAGGGGCTGCACTGACTCTCCCTTCCAGCCGGCCCCGCAAGCAGGAGCCCAAAGCATTTCTGCATCCCGCTCCCGGGTCACAGCCCGGCCGCAGGTGGCCCCCGCGGCCCCTCTCCTCTCCTGGGTTTGTATAAGCCCCAGGTTTACCGTAAAGTACGTGCCCTCCCTGCTCATGTCATTGCATAATGTTGCATGGTTGCAAAGCTGCAGGAACTCTCAGCTACACAGTGTCATTTCCTACTGTGCTATTTTAAATAAAGGGGTTAAAAAAAATCATCAGAAAGAAAAAATCAAAGCTAAAATGTTCTCATAGTGCAGGTGGGAAAAAATAATCAAAGTAGTTTAGAAATTGCTACCCACATTCATCGAAGAGTTCTTCTACATATAACAAATATTTAGGACCAAAGAGAGTTAACTTACAGTTTCTGCTTGTTCATTAAAATATGACTATTCAGAACACGTGCCTAGCACCACATTACTTACTATTATGTTGTGGCTGGGGAAGAGGAAGTTAAGGGAAAATAAATACGCCTAATGTGACAGCTCAAACCTCGCTCTTTGCTATCGGGAACACCATCAGCTGGACTCTAATCTCAGAAAACAGATTGTTATTACCCACAGCCCTTTGGCAAACATTACTGGTGTCCACAGTCATATTTTCCCTGAAGAAATATACTCTCCTTGATGTCCAAAGATGTTGCCAAGTGCTCAAAGTAAAACAGTTCTGAAGTATCTTTCAGTTCTGGTAACCCATGGTACAGAACCCACCAACAACTAAGACTGCACTTTCCAGGTCTAGGGGTGGTTGTGTGGGGGGTTTTGACACATTTCCTCTATCTTACTGCATGAAAAAACTTCTCAGGATTGCAAAGCAATTAATCGAGCTCCAAAATTTGTTTTCTTCTGTTCTTTAGGTCTGCCACCATGTCTTCTGCATAATGCAATATTTATTAATAAATTTATAAAGCTTGCTTACATAAAGCAATGTAAGCAAGACACATCTACAACAGAATTGACTTGCCTTAAGATAGTTTCGATAATTTTTTTGCTTGGCTTTGTGGTTGACTCTTGCTTTCTTTAGGTAGTGAAATATCAGCTCACAACCCAACAGAATATTCGGGTATTAGGCTTTTTATCTGTGAGTAGGAGTCAAATCTCTACATTTTAGTTATTTTGGATTCATATTTTAGTTAAAAGCAAAAGTAAAATTGAACCACATCAGCCCCTGAAACAAACCCAGGAGAGGAACTGGTTCCATCCTGGCAAACCACACTGACACGTACAAGCCCACAAGGAGTACTGGATCCACATGGTGAATATTCACAGATGAAATTTTACTTCCTGTCTCCAACAGCATTTGAAAGAAATACTAGTTTTCAGTGTAGACACTGCCCTGAAGCAGTGTGCCTTGTACCACAACTTGCTTGTGTGTGATGCTGGCAAGTGTTAACTCATCTGTGTGTTTTACATCCCTCCCCACTCTGATGTGAGATATTGCCTTGCAAAATTTTAGCCATGTGAAGAGGCTGGTACTGGGCTTGTAGGCTGAATGAGCCGGTCACCTCTGCCAGCATTTATCACCACATTATATACAATGTAGTTACAGTAAATTCTCCACAAGAACCCATAAACTACTGTCAACAAAAGCTTAATCCCAAACTGCACATTTAATAAGGGAAAAAGTCCCCAAAATCCAGCAACTTACTACTGAAATACAGACAAGGAAACCAGCTCCTTGTTCTAGTTATGAACATCTCATCTTTTGCAACATACATCCATGAAGAGGAAGGATAGATGATGCATCAACAACTGTCTTTCCCGAGGCAAACACATTATGTATTCTTTCTCCTCACACTTCATGTCTCTACCAAAGCAGACACCTACAGCATATTTTCACTTTGCATGTCCCATATTCCTCATTGGACCTTGAAACCTGCTTCTGCCAGATGCTATCCACCCCCAACAGACAAGGTCAAGCAACTCTGATGCAGCAGACAGTCCAGAGCGAACACAGCTCCTGAACAAGCAGGCTTAAATGCATTTGCAGTAATTACTTACATTCAAGCTTTACTTGAAAAATGAAAAAAAACCAAACAACCTGATGATTGGAGACCCAGAGATCCATACCTCTACCCCCATTACCCCCAAGCAGATGACATCCAAATCCAGGTAAGAGCCAAATTTCTTTAGAGTCTTTGCTGCTCAGTACTCATAAATTCCCACTAGGTATTTGCAAGTGCATGCAGCTATGTGCATGCCTGCAGGCAAGGTTCACATGCTAGACTCCTAGAGTTTTGAGACTTTGAGTTTGCTATTGTCACTTGGCATTCTCATTTCTTTTTCGAAGCATCTGGCATGCACAGAAATGGTCCTTTTCAGTCTGATTGTACCAATCAGTATGTCATCTTTGAAGGGCACATAATTCATTGGAAGCTGTAAAACTGAGGAGCTCCCATTAAACCTTACAAATCCTGTTTTAAGAGGACTTTGATTTTTGCACCTCACGTATCTGTCAAAAGTGGTGGAAAAACTAGAGCTGACTCTAAGTCCATCATCACTCTTCAGAAAGCCCATGCATGGTCCTGTTTTTGAGGGAGAAAATCATCAGGAAAATGATCACCACACCCAGGTAACTGTAGGCAGTCTACAGAAAAAAAACCCCAGATTCTTCTCCAGAGCAGAAATAGCTCTGATTTTAAAACACCCCACAAACCTACAACAACATAAGAACTAAAACAAACAAAAAAATCCCAACCAAAACATCCAAAACAAAACAAAATACCCCCCACAAACCAACCAAAATTCCACATACCCCCTTTATCAGGGGGCATTTATAAATTTGTTGCTACAGGGTAGTTTTAAAAGTTACAAAGATTACAAATAACCACATAGCTTTCAAGAACCTTTATACATCATCTTTTTTAATTAGATTAGCTTTACAAGCAACTTGAGAGCTCTTTCATAATGAACACTGCTTTTGAAATTACACAACTTTATAGGCAACCTGTAAATGAATCCTGAATTTCTTCGCCTGCTATAGATAAAGGTCTCATATTTCACAGCCAGCTAACATCATGAATAAAAATAGCATTATGAAGCTTTATTTTTAACCAGGACTAGACACATACAGATCATAAGACAGTTTAAAAAATAGTTTTAAAACAAGGACCTGCTTGGTGATGCTCAAGACTGAATATTCAACCGACATGAAATGAACAGTTTCTGAAGGACATGGAAGAAATGGCTGACCTGATTTGTTGACCCTGCTGTAATGACTTACATGGAGTGAAAAATTAAGCACTTTTTAAACCTGTCCGGCAAGCACAAACCTACAGTGTGATTAAAATTTGATACGCTGTTTAACTGCAGCAGTTTGAATTACAGAGGGACTGAAATGAGTTTAAAGGCTTATGTTTACATTTCTAAAACAAAAACAAACAAACCTCTGTTAAAGTAGTACTAAAGAAGATGAAGTAGAAGAGACGACTTTTTTGCTTGTTTTATTAGTAACCTAAATGCACTGCAGACCAGACAGTAATGAAGATTTGCACTCCTTGGCCAGGTTGGCAGAGGCACTTACAGTAAAGTATCCTGTCTGTTTTTCTGGGAAGAAAAGAAGAAAGAGGAAGAGAACTGTACAGGGCAAGAACTTACTAAAAAAAAGGAAAAGCGAAATCAAAACAAAACTGGGATTTCTGTTGGTTCTCCTAAATGATATACCAATACTGAATTTTTTCCCCCTTCTGTCAGTTTGTTACTAAACAATTAGCTTTTTCATGTTTTACATGAACAATAGTAATGTTTTTAATAAAAAATTACTGAGCTTTCCATAGAAAAGGTTTCTAATTGAATACAAACTATACAGATGCTAAAACTGTCACAAGTTGTAATATATACAGAAATATTTCTGTACACTCACATTGTTTTGGCTAAGTAAGGAAATAAGGAACAGATAGAAAACTGCAGTGGGTAAGCTGATCAACCCCCAAACTCCTGTAAATACAAATGCTGTTTTTGATAGGTTTGCTTTTGTTTTCTCAAGCTTTTAAAGCTCAGAAAAAATAAAGGAAAGAAGAAGAAAAAAAAAATCAGTGTCCAAAATATCAATTTCTTAAAAATAAGAATATCGAAGTTTCTGCACATCTCACTTTTACTCTGTGATGCCCCCCCTCTCCTTGATAAAATGAAAACAATGTAATAGAAAGTAAATGTTTTCTTACTAAATATTTACCTCAGTATTTGTCAAAGGGCCGTGCCTTTTTGGGGAAATCCTTCAGCACAGTGAAAACTTAAAGATGTATTGCACAAGGAGCCTACAGAGTGATGCACTTCAGCTTCAGTGTGCTGACCATTTCCTTGATACTATATAATAGATCAAGGTGTCAACTTACAGGCTGCATGGGACACAAATATTTGAAAAGGAAATTAAAAAAAGGGAATTTTAGATATTCCATTAACTTATATACAAAGGAAAGAGGGGTGGCAAGTATTTTTTAGAAAAGGGAGAAAGCTCAAAAATTTCTGTCAAGTAAGTAAGGAGGTTCTGGGTACCTCTAATAGCCTAGGAAAGCCCTTGTATATACTTGTAACTTGATGGTATTTACCAGGTCCCCAAAGCCAATGACAGCAACCGATAGTGTCAAGTTCACTTAGTGCCAGTCACTTAAAAAATAAAAAAAACACACACGCACAAAAAAAAAAGAAACCTAACAAAAAAACCCAAAACAAAACAAAAAAAAAAAAAAAACCCAAAAAACAAAACAAAGAAGAAACAGAAACTTCCCCTCTGTGGATTCAATATACAAAACCACAAACTGAATGTTACTAATAGCAAGATACTGATTTGCTTCTGTTAATACGGTTCAAGAGAACATAGTCAAAAAAACAATACAGCAGCAATCTTTAAAAGTTAAGATTAGTGTGAGATATGATATAAAACAATCAGGTTTTTAGCTGGTAATTAAAGTGCTCTTTTTCTGACTTAAGGTGTAAAGAAAATTAAAGTGATTATCAGTTACTGGCAACCCTTACATTAAATTAGGTCTTTCATGGCAGAGGAGAACAGTATGAACAGTTTTACAAAAATAGATCCACGTTATTTTGGAGAATACTGTAATTTTTTTCCTTTTTTTTCAGTTTTTCTTTTTTTTTTTTTAAGACTCAATTTTGATAAACTGTACCTGGTCATACAAAAATTACCCAAAATTCAAACTTTTACCATATAAAAAAAGGGAGAGATGAAATGGATTCAGCTGGATGACAGGTCTGGCAAAATATAAGAATGGACAAATTCTATGTAGGGCACTTATTTATGTCCAGATGCATATGCTGTTTCTTACTGATTGCTTATCTTCTTCACATAAGCAGTCACAGGCCTGGAGTCACAATCACATAGTACAATGCTTCAGCAGTCAAAGAACCTTCTATTTGATGCAACATTGAAACACTGTTTGCTTCCTTATTAAGATGTTGGTTTGTTGTTGATTTTCCTTTATCTTGTTATTCACATTCAAAAGTTAATAGATAGCATCAAGATTTATCAGGGAGAATAGCACAGGGAGTTGCTAAATCAAAGGCTTATAAAACGTCTTTCCCAACTGAGTCAGAAGGTTTATTAAGTTCAACCCTCACACCTTTTTCACCTGCAGAAATATGAAAAGGAAATCAGTATTATTTTTCAGCATTTATCAAAGTACAGTCTTTACAATTGCTACATTCACTGTCCAGATTAGTTTTAAGAGAGTACTTCAAAGATGGTCTAGTACAAATGATCTAGCAAGATAGGTATCTTTGTATACATGCTCTGTATCCTGTGCTGTGTAAAGTTAATGAGCTATGGTTACTCTTCATCTCTGAAAGGCAGCACATATTTGGCTGCTCACACAGAGAAGTGGATACTTCACATCATACATGCAGTTCTGAAGCTCATCATCTCAGACCTTATAAAGGTAAGCTTTAAGAATGGACAATTAAGAACCTGAGGATACTGCCCATTATTCTGTATCAGAACATCCAGAGCTTCTAGGTATTTACCTCGGTAAAAAATCTCTGAGGGATTTTTAAAATGCAACATTCCATTTGACCATCAACCAATGTGCACCTCTTCTGTCCCTTTTCTAAAAATTGACCTATTCAGGTCACCCCAAATAAAGTTTGACTATCAAAACATTAACAGACACAATATCCCATATGCAAGAAAAAAAACACATATTCTGCATGGCTTTAGTTAGACTTACACTAATCCAAATACGAAGTTTTCTATTTTACGACATTTTATTCTATAATTTTACACATTACTGTCAGTAGAAAATAAAAAGCATCTTGCACAATTCTTGCTGCAGATATACAGCAGAGAACACAATTTTAATTGCAAATGACAACCGAAAACACAACAATATGGTAATATAAATCAATTACAGGGCAAACCCATACTGAAGGAGGATGAGGAATTTCTTCACAGAAAGAGTGATTAAAAAATAGAATGGGTTGCCCAGGAAGTGGATGGGGTCACAATCCTTGGAGGTGTTTGAGAAAAGACTGGATGTGGCACTGAGTGCCATGTTCTAGTTGACCTGCTGGTGTTCAGTCAAAGGTTGGATTCAATGATCTCAGAGGTCTTTTCTAACTTAATTGATTCTGTGGTTCTGTGAAATTTAAACAACCCAGCCTTCCTTCCTTAAGTGCCAGCAGTTTAGAGGGACTTGGAGAGGGACTGGGGCAGAGGAGGGAGCACCTTCCCATCAGGCACAAAAGCCCACCCAAACCACTTCCCTGCACTCTCTCTGAAAGGGTAGCAGCTGAAGCTGTGCAGAGGCAACAGCAGAGCTCTGACCAGTAAAGCCAGCTCCAGGAGCTGCACCGTCACACACTTGTGACATGACGGCCAGCTCAGAGATAGAAAGGCTTCCTGTGGAGACAGGAAGGCATTATCTGTCACTCCTGACTGCCTAGGAAGTCACTGTGCCTTGCCAGGCATGTGCCATGGAGCAATGGGACATCCTACCTGGCTGGAGCTGAGGAGCTCCCTTCACAAGCCAGGCAGGAGCTGCACTGCTCTTACCACTCCCAAAATACACAGTCACCAGCTGCACCAAGGGGGACTGAACTGAACTGCAGCTTTCAGAGCTGCTACACAGCTCTTAGGAGGCCACTTAGGAGCTTCAGACACCTAACAGCACTGCATGGAAATATCATTTGGAAATGACTGGCACATGCCTTCAACATCATTGGCTTCAGAGCTCTTGACAAAACTCCATGTATGTGTGCACTTGTGGTACACAAAATACACCTAATTTTGGTTTATTTTCAAACTACTGTAACAAACACAAAATTGTGATGGCAATTACAAGCATGGCAGAAGTTCTAGGCCATTTCTCCTTATAATGCTAATTTGAACAGGAAAATTAGATCAACTTCCTCTTGAGGGAGAAGCCAGAAAAGGAAAACAGATGCTAGATATGTGAAATTGGAAATGGAGGAAGTAACTCCATTCTTTGATTCCAGATTTTAATTTTAGGCTTTTGTTTCTCCAATATAAAATTTTTGTCATGTGAAGTTGTATTCACTTGTTGAATCACTACAGTCAATCAAAACTATTTTCAAGGCTCTCAGTTCTGCAGTATTCTCCACACCTATTAGGGAGACAAGACTAGGGGGAAGCTGTATTCCCCATGTAAAAATACTGAGCAGCCTCAGGTCTCAGAGAAAGTGTGAGCAGGACAGGCACTGACCTGGATTTCTTCCCCAAGCCCTGCCTAGGAGTTCAATCCTTGGGTCATCCTTCCCTGTAAAACCCGATTCTTGAGTTATGCCGACTTCTCCCTCTGCTTGTGCATAGGGTGGGGCAAGGAGATGAGGCTAGACTACTCAGCTATTCTTTCACCAAGAAAAAACAAACAATGGAGAAGATATTAACAAGAGATTACCTGTTAGATATTTTACTTTAGCTCGTGCTCTTTCATCTGCATCAAAATACCACACTGTTATTGCGTACCTAGGGAAATCGAAGGAAAAAGAACAGTGAAGCAGTTGGCATGAAACACAACCTAAATGAGATGATACTTCTGCAGTCTGACAAAATACAGTTTTCAGAAAGCAAGTGGTTGTTCTGTTTTTTTTTCCTATTAGTAGATATTGTCTGAACAGTCATTGAAGGGGTGACACTGATGCTTTAAGTTTACACTTCTTTTTCTAATGAGTTTGCTATTACAGTTCTTGCCCAGCACACGTAATGAAGTCTCTGCCTATACCACCTTGTCCTGTGATCTCATCTTTTTACTAGGTCAAGTCCATCACTGAGTTACGCTGCAAAAACCTCTTTTTTTGGACATTTGGCACAAGGAACAATTAACTATCACAGGTCCTCTGTTCTTCCACTGCCCGTAGAGGATTTAAATACAAAATGCCAGCTATTGAGAAAAGACTCTAAGGAGCTTTAGTAAATGGCATTTCACCCTCTAACTCTGCTGGGAGCACAAAGGGGGAGGGGAGAGCGTACAGCTTCTTGAAAGGCTGCAAGAGGATGCACCGAAGGCAGTTTCAAGTTACTTCTCCCAAAGGTACTTCTGTTATCTCACAGCTCCAGTCAACGTTCAGTCCTCTGGCCATCCAAATGTGTTAGAACATGGGCAACAAGAAGCTTGGATCAACAACTCCAATGCTACCTATTAATGCTATCTGGAAATGTTACTCATCACATGTGGGCAGTGAATGAGGGTACCTTTAGCATCATCCACTGCCCTGCAGTGAGGGACAAAGGAGATATGCAGTTTCCCCTATGCCTCAGACTGAAAGCAACTCCTCTAATACTCAAAAGATTTATGTATCCATGGTTGTTTCTGCCCCATAACTCTCTCCCAGTTCCCAAACTAGCACATGGCAGCTTAGTTTGAAATTACTGTTTTCTGACAGGTCTCTCCCAACAAGAGGGGACATAAAGCTGAAGTACCTAGTCAATCTTCCAGTAACACATTAAGGTCCTAAGGACAAAGGGAAGGGAGAAGAATGTAAAGCCACTACAGAGAAATAATGAAGACAACATCCTTTAGCTGAGATCTGTTCCTGGCTCTGCGTGCTCCCACCCAGTTCAGCCAAGCACAGCAACTTCTAGTGTTTCCAGTCCTCCCACCTTTCTCCAAAATAAGAGATAAGGCGTCACTACAAACTCAGCAGCACAGTGGAAGCCTAATCATCCACCCACAGGAAAAAAAACCAAAACACCTTTTTGTCAGGTCATAATTCAGTGTCACTCATTTCTCATTAGGATTTGCTCATTTCTTGATAAAACAGGCATCATGCAGTAGAGAGTCCGTTAGTCCTACCTTGTAGCAAAGGCTGGCTGTACTTCATGAGGGTTGCGGCGATCAGACCAGAAGAATAGCAGTCTATCGAATTTGGGTTCAATATCAGCGAATTGGGCTTTACCTTCTGGAAATATCCGAAGGATGCCTCCACTTACCTACAAATTAAGTATTTAAAAGCAATGCTTGAGAACAATGTCTCACTGTATTTAAAAGTACCAAATATCACATTTGAAAATATTTCAGACACTTGGAACTGAAACAAAAGTCTTTATCAGGTGCTACAGAAATTATGAATCTATGACTTTTCTGTCAATGCATTTAATAAAATGTTCTACACATTTTTCATTGAGTAATTTCAGAATGCTTGCAAATATTAAACTTCCATTCACGTTTAAGTAAAAGCTGTGGGCTTAGATTGGGGGTTTTTTAGCTGCATTACCTACTTGCAAAAAAATGGATAAGACTGACTGATATTACACAGGTAATATCAGTCTATATATAGACTATATACCTATCAGTCTATATACCATACATACACGGTCTATAGATATATGTCTCTATATTGAGGTAAAAATATCGCAGTATAGATGAGCGAAACATTGTATTTCACATCTAAGTTTCACTCTGCCCCATTAAAGACATTATTTCATTTAACAGCAGCACAAATTTATGTAATGTTTCTATAATTAAAATGAGCAAGGAGTAGGAAACTTCGAACTAAAACCTGAATCTGTATTACTGATGGTCAATTTAAATATCTTCCAGGTTTTGAAAACAGTTGGGCCTACCTATGTATGTCTAGAAAACAGCACAAGTAGGTGGGGTTAAACACATAAGTCATGCTAACATCTTCCTACTTATGGTATCAATGTTGTTAAATCTAACTACAGATGGCCACCATAGGCCTTCATGTCATAAGAGTCATAACAGTGCAAGTACCAACAAGGCAAATTGATATAAATGACTGTTTTTTAATTGTGTTCTAAATCAGCAAACAAATGACAATTTAGATACATTTGTTCTCCTAAAAAAAGTTTGAGCTTCTTCTTCAATAAACAATATACTTGGTAGTATATTAATTTGTAATTTAAAATAGATTTTGCAGGAAATGAAATACCTTTCTTCATAAATAAAATATCCAGATAGTAAATTTTTCATAGTTATTGTAAAAATGCAATTTGCTTGACTTCTACACTCTGGTATGTATTAAATTTTTTTCCAGGAGAGAAACTATAAATCAACCAGAAATGCCCCAAAGCTGCATTTTAAGATGCTCAATACAACGAGTGCACTTATATGCAAAAATACTATCACGGCAAAAAAAGGCTGGTAATTTATTTTCTAATTGAAGGATCCAATTGGACATGTCAAAGAGCATGTCAGAAACAGAAAGCTTCAAGTGCATCCATTTGACTCAACTCTCTGATCTACCAGTTCATGCAAGTACGTTATGAGGGGAAAATAAGAAAAATAAAAACTCTCAGCTGCAGCCTGTGTTATCCATATCTGCTGCACGCAATTCACAGAAACTGACTGCTTTTAGTGCTCTTCCACATGCTACTTCCTAACTATGATAGAAGTATCAGTAGTTTTATCCTTTTTTTTCCTACACAGAATGAGAATAAACTTCTGTCTTTGCATTAAAATGCTGTCTTTGCATTACTCTTTCACGCTTTCAATACAGTCACTTAGCTACATCCATTTTTCAAATCTACCTAGCCCACTGAATCGCTAGGAAAATCCTTATTAAAAAATTTCTTTATCATACTCCCTTGTAGTAAACTCTTAAAGCACTTGAACTGTGCTATAAGTCTGTTCTGCTCCCCGTATCTACAAAAATATAAAGACTCGTGATACTTTGAACTACACTGATGTAGCAATGACGGTAACACTTGGTTTATTTGAAAATGCTCTCAAGCTACAGCATCTCTCTCTTTATAAGCATACTCCATTAAGCAATCTACTTGCACAAACAGTAAACTCACAATTCAACAGGACTGTAAGGACAAATAAACCGAAGGCAGTTTCATGTATTGTTTATTTAGTCTTTGTGTATAGGAGAGGCATTTACTACTTTCCTTCAATCTTACTGTCAAAAAGGTCCTGCTGGCATAATTCAAAACCTTGAAAATCAACACTCCATCTCTATCTGCTCTCACTAACAACAGAGTCAGAGGGGGCAAAGGATACCCACAGCTAACATAATGTAAGAACGCAACTAAGGCACAGAAATAAGGACATGAAAAAATATGCCTGTAGCAAAGGTGCATCAGCAAGTATACCTAAAACAAACAAAAAAGATTGTTTAGAAAGAAATTATTGCATACCTTGGCATCCCAGTCCTTATTAAGATAATATATACATGTAACACATCTTCCATCTCCATTTGGATTATCAACATGGCGCACGTATCCTGTTCCATTGCCTGGATAACAAGCCACCATAGCCTGGAGTCAAGAAAAAAATACAATAATTAATTTTATCCGTGTGCATGTGAAAAGTCTATTTTATTTATAATAATTTTTAAGTAATTAATACATAAGCAACAGAAAAATTAAACTAGAAAGACCGGGCAAAGAATTTTTTTTTAGTTGTGTTTTCTTTCTAGTTATAACCTGGTTTTGAACACAGATGTCAACAACAAAGGAATGAAAGACACTGAGAGGAACACTTAATTAAGGCATGGAATTAAGGTGGGGCTACTCTCAAGTTGTGACTAATCCTTCAGATTTCCCTCCCTTCAATGAAATAGAAGAGACAAAAATGTCTCATATATAATTAAGCAGCATGTGCTTCTCCTTGTGATAAGCTTTCCAGACTCAAGTTCAGAGACAGCTACCTTTATGTACTTTTTTTTTCCTGTGTTTCCAATTCAAAGAATTTCTCCCAAAAATGCTATGAAACTTTATTTTTAGGAGACTTTTAGACAAGACCAATAGCCCATCTTACTCGATCACTCCAAGTGCATTCTTGGGTTTGTGTTTTGTCCTGTACTTAGGAGGTCTTTGAACCTTTGTTGAAACAAGCCTACATGTACAAGAAAAACATCCTTTTTAGTCAAGAAGTGAGAAATTGAAAACAGACACCGAACAGCAATCTGCAATAACCTTCTGATATCGAACAAGTCCCAGTACAGTAGTGTATTAAACTTCCCATGCTGCACTTAGCTCAGCTGACTTGAAAGACCCCTGCAAGATGGTTTCTGAGTCTACAGACATGAGGATGTGCATGTGAAACAAACTGGCCCTGGCTAACAGACAGCCTGATTAGCTTGATTAGCTATCAGAGCACATCGCTGGTTCCTTGTCCAGCACATCACTCCACCTTTATGCATTTGCTGGAAACAGCAATTACTTCAGGTTTTGGAAAGAGATCAGAACAAAGTTTTCCAGATCAAGACACCCACTGCCATCACAGTACTCAGACATCTGCAGCGACAATATCCTATCTGAAAGAAATTGTAACATGAATTAAAAAAACTACAAAAAAACCCCAAACAAACAAAAAAACCCAAACCAAACCAAACCAAAAGAAGTGTGTTTCTACTAACACTGCTAACCTCAATGACTGTCTGCTGTCTGAAAAAAATAAAAACTTCTAAAAACAAACATTCCTGTCTAGATTTAGCCTGGTTAACTTAGAATTCTAAGTTAGACCCCTGGATTGCAAACTGTTTCATCCCTCATGCAAAACATAAAAAATATTTTCCCAATAAAGTGTTAACTATGAAAATGTAACCAGTATATTGAAGTAATTCAAATCAACTGTTTTAGTGCATTTTTTGCTTTATACTAATAATTTTAACTTTCTCTCTCCCCTTTTAAAATCTCATAAATAAAGCTTTCCACAATTTGCATTACTCGCAAGTGCTGAGGAATATATTCAGAGCAGGTAGCTCAGTAAATTGTGCTTTAAGCAGACTAAAAAACAGCTTAAAGTACTTGCAGTTCAATCAGTAAAATATTTGTATATCACATGTAAGCAGAATGGATTTTACTATCTGGGGCTTAGATAGCAGCAACCATTTTAAAATCTTTATTTCCATATATACTCTACTAATGGCAGCAGCAGGTTTTGGTAGTTCTGTCTAGGCAGAAATCAGAACAGTATTTGCCAAGCTGTAACACAGCTTGGTTACAAAGACACCTAAAAATTAAGCCCAACTTCCTTCACATCAGTTGGAAGTGACTACACTGTATGAAACGTACTCAAAACTACAAAATTCAAATATACTTCTTATTTTGCAATTAGGCACTTCAGCGTCTCCATCTTTTTACTATAATCATAATGCAGTCACCATTACAGGCCTCACATTATGAAAACCTATATCAAGAATGTGATCTAATATTTGGCAAAGTCATGACTTAGTAGTTTTGCTGCAGGAAGATAAACCCACAAAATCAAAACAGTGAGTTAGAAATACCAAATAATGTAATAAATGTTCTGTAATTTCCTTTCTTAGGAAGAAAAAAAAGGAACAAAACAAAAGCAAAGCTGGGCTGGAAGAAGAAGATATTTGGTTTCCACTGAAAGCGAAAGCTTTTGAAAGAAGTCCCATGTACCACAAAAAAATCCAACTAAGCTCTCAGGGAGCACAAACAGTGCTGAAAGCAGAGCCAGGTCTAATCCTGTAACAGTATTCCTACTAACAGGAAAGTTTTAATTTAAGCGGTTTTGCTGAGATGTATCATGCAAATGAAACCCTGACATTAACTGTTCCTCAATATCTATGTGAAACAGCAATTAAAACTTATTCAGAACAAGGAGAACTTTGAAACCAAGTAGCTAGAGCAATGTCAATTCTCACTGAAATCACAAGGATTTAGACTCGGATATGAAAAGGTCTTCAGACATGTAAAAGACCTACATACATGTCACTGAGCTAAAAAACCTACTTAGCTAAAAAACCTACTACTAAAATCTTAGGACAGTTCTCAGGTCTCTCTGGCCAACACAGGTTTTTTCCAAAGGCAGTTGGTTCCAGTCTGCTCCTCAAAAAGATAATTTTGCAGGTAGAGAAGCATAGATTTGCATCCTACTGCTATAGTTTCCTTTATGAGGTCCTGAAACAGGTACTCATTCTCTTTGCTGAAGGGAAGGCAATAAAAGAATATTTAACATCAACATTGCTGAAGAAAAAGAGGACCAGCAGGACTTTTTTCTGGGTAAACACCAATTGTCATCAACTTCACATAAAGAGCAGCTGTATTCAATGTCAGAAGTATTTCATACAATTGAGTCTAAAATACTTTCATTGTTTAAAAAGAGTTCGTTTTTAACTTTAGAGTTTGAAATTTCTGCTATCATCAACTGCAAGAGACGAGAAACAGTTTTGCTACGATACCTTATCTAACATGTATTTGTTATAACAGTAGGAATGACTCAGCCTTCAGCAGCAAATTGGAAAGCAAACAAATTCGGGACTGGGTGGGTGTAGCATAATATACATTGCTTTTGTCCGTCAGTGTGACAATTCCCTCTCCCCAACTAACCTATGATAAGGAAAGGTACAAAATGTAACAATTTATCAGTCATGGGAAATATATTGCTTTGTGCAACAATATAAAGCAAGTTCATGTCAAACTATCATGTACTGCAAGATTACCCACATGGAAAGGACAAAGAAATGATCCACGTAAATTACAAAGCCACATACTTTTGTGGTTGCTTTAACATTTTACAGTATAAATAAGCAGGCAGATATATGTCAAACAGAGACAAAAAATTTGGGTCTGTGGTTGGGGTTTTTTTCCAAACACAGCTAATGGCCATCAACAGAGCCAGACATTTGAGACCAGAAAGTCCAAGTCCCTAACATTTTAGGCTATGAAGAATAAAGTTGCTAGCTCTCTGAAACAGAGTTACCTGTCTCATTAGTTCTCCCATAAAAGTAATCAATGAATTCAACTCAAGGTATTACTTGCATTTTCTTAATAGAAAATGAGATCTCCCCTTTTGTGCTTCTTAGGCATTACAATTTTTAAGCATTAAACTTAATTTCTGCAAACAATATATTTAAGCCATATGCTGGATTTGTTCACCCACAGGATTCCTTTGCAAACACTGTAAATATTAACCTTCTTTAACCCCACAGCATTTTCTTTTAGGCTGAGCACTCATGTCGAGCACATGAGTGCTGTCCTAAGATACCCTCTGGAATTCATGAGTAATCAAGAAAGCATGAAAGTGATATCTGCCCGACCTGTGTCTGTCAAATCCAAAGTAATCACATGCTAAAGAAGCTGCTGATTCACATACAGATGTTCTACTTGCAAATGTTTTAACCCTGGAAAATTAGGCCATCAGCCCAAACTGAGCTACACTGTTAACAGAAGAAGTAATGGAAAACAGATTTTTTGCTAAGCATCAGCATCCATAGTGTGCCAGCCATTACTCTAACAATTAAATGGAAAAGGTAACATCAGAAGGAACAAACCATAGTTCATACAGTTTTGTTCACTATGTAAAGAAGCACCAGCTAAGACACTCGACCTGAGAGGCACAGCACATCACTGCAGCTGAAAACATGATTTCATTTGGGACTAGCCTCAACCTCCTTTCACAGAGAAGTATGACAGTCTCACTCATCTATAAAGAAGAAAGACTTGCAGGTAAACAAATTAAAGTTTTCTCCTCTATCCTCTCCATTTCTCTCACAGCTGGATACATGCAAGTTTAGGTATCATTCCTTAAAAAACAAGAACGCAATAACAGCAACCTCTTAGGAAAGAGAGGAAAATACTAGTAACATGAGAAATTAGCAAAATTCCTAAGGGGAAAAAACCCACCAAACATATAATGGAGACGACGTGTTCTGACATAATTATTTATTAATGTAAAATAACTTCATTGTTCAGCTCAGATTACAGAAAGCTGCATCAGTCAAGGAGATGACACTTTTGCTGCTTTGCTGAAGGAACTGCAAATCTCAGTGAGCAAAACAAGATGTCAATGCAAGACCAATGACTTCCTACCAAAATTTATCAGATGTGCTCACAAAGACTTCACTGGAAATCCTTGGCATGTGTCATCTGACAGATCATTCAAATAAAGAAAAAAACCACACACCCCACTGGAATGAAGAAACAAAGAAAAATAATACAAAAAATCTGACTCATCCCTGTTTCGCCCATCTGTGGTGTATTTCTAGTTCAAAAATTTATTCATCTGTGACAAACAATAGTCCTGAAAAAATAAATTTCACTTTAAGCACATATCAGGCTATGATTTTTCACAAGTTGAACAAAGTAACAGTCAAATTGAAGGAACAAAAGACTGCTTTAGTACCACCTTGTGTGAGAAGCATCAACATTAGTGACTTAAAACATGCTAACATGGTATAACTTGGCTTGGATTCATAACTCCTCTGCAAATTCTTCACAAGCACAGATAGAAACTTGCAACAGAAAGAAAATATCAGCAGGGAGAAACTCCTGTCAGCCTCACCTAAACCAGAAGAACCTAAAAGAGGTAAAATAAACTCTATGGGACACAGTTAATCCAAGTATTTCCATACTAACTTTCATCTCGGTAAAACCTCACGATGATATCCTCCATGATTTAGTAAGCAAGGCTAGAAAACCAAGTTTTCATGCAAGTCAACACTGAAACTAGAAAAGCTGGAGAGAAACATCAACCCCTGCAAAGATTTCTCATTAAAAATTCATGCTTTGCAGTCATCACCTTCCGGAGAACCTGCAAGAGGAAAGCAAACTACTACTTAGAAGTTTAAAAATCAAACAAGGCAGTAGCTCACACATCCCCAAGAGAGGATAGGAATCTCTGAGTTAGAAACTAACTTAAAGAAGAGACTGACATGTTGTAGCAGCTTGGCATCATTATTTTTAAGCCCTGTCTCCTAACACTAAGTTGCCACTACAGTCATTCAAGTTGCCCATTAGCAAAGGAATTATGAGCCATTATTTTCTGTTGCATTTTTCTCTGCAGATCTGGTAAATACCTAACTGGAGATCAAAGGAAAAAAACCCAAACAAAACACAAAACACAAACCAGCAAAAAACCAATAAACCCTGACTACACCACACACCAGCTATTTGAGTCATCTTCTGGCAAGCCCAGAGTAAGCTGCTCTTCTAGGGAAAAACAACTGAAGGCAAGGATGACAAACACAGGTCACTCTCTCCTGTGGCTGCTAAAGTTTTAACAGAAAGTTGGAAAGCTTGGCAAAGGGAGGGCAACCTGAACTGAGAACAGAGATGAAAATGAACTCAGATAGGAGAGAGGAAAAATTTGAGAGTTGACATAGCTGCTTACACTATTAATAGAATCAGCACACAGCTATGTACATGGATTACATCTTCCATGACCTTCTAGGGAGTTCAGAAACCTGATCTACCTCCCTCCTTCCCAGGCTCTTCAATGCAATGGCCAATACAAGATTCCTACTTGCTTTGAATAGAAATACATTTCATAAGCATTCAAAATCAAGTAACATACCATACTACCGAAAGTTTGGCACAACATATTAATACTTTTACTACATTGCTTATTTCTAACTTGGCAATCAGATGCTGCTTTCTCAGATCAAAGTTCAGAAAAAGCTTTGCCAACACAGCAGCAGCAAGCTCTTCAACTTCTCTTCAAGTCACTGCTTTACTCCTGTCTTCATTTTTACATGACATTACTCTGCCTACAACATTCACTTCAAACATCCTAGTAAACTGACACAAGCCAGAAGGCATCAGCTTTCATGCTGGTTCAGTGGCCACATTCAACCCAGCTCTCCAGGGCCAGAAGATCCACATGAAGTTTGGATCCAAACACCTGTAGTGTAACCATGGTGCCATTTAGCAAACCAGCTCAGGTATTTTTCACTGTAGCAACATAAAGTTCAGTACTCCTCCCTTACCATTCAATTCTAATTGCGCTCAACAGCGGGATCACACAAAGTTGACTTCCAAATATCACTCCTTTAATCCATGCATGAACATAGGCTCCAAAAAATGCTCTTGAGCTCTTGAATTGCTGAAGAAATGTGCATACAAGTCTAGATGATTCATCACTTCTTACATGTGGCACAGAAAAAAAACCAAACCAGAACTGCAGTTGCTTAAGTCTGATATTCAGGAAATGACTGTGCCCATGGGATGTGCTTACACTTTGCTTAGTACATCTAAAAAATAAAAAATAGGATAGAGACGCTCTCATGAAGCCATCAAGCAAAAGGCATTAACCTGGGGGGAGATGGTACAGATTCTCAAGAGGGTGACAGAAGGCAGCACATTCCCTGCATGGAAGCTTTGACTGAGCCTTGAGGAGAGCAGGGCAATCGAAGAAACACATCTCCAAAGGTGAACTGAAATCAGTGCAGACAGACATAACAGGAAGATCTAAAACACACTTCCTAACTCTCAGCTGAGGTCCTGCAGCTCTCACCGCTACTAAACTGAGATAGAAATGTTTAAACATCAACAATTTTCTGCTCTCCTGTACCTGAGCTTGTGAAGTTACAAGTCTCAAATCTCCAAAGGCAAAGAGATGGCTGAGTCAGCTCACAAAATGCAGGGGGGGAAAGTATAGAATGTATTTTCTGTAACAGTTAACACACTGGCTTTTTCCAGGCTGCTAGCCAAGTCAGATGGGACATGCCTATTCTCAAAATTGTGACAGTTTAATCAAAAGGTGCTGTTTTAAAACTGAATCAGTGAAAGAACCCCTCTATCCTTCAATCTTATGAAGGCCTTGTTTCCATTAACTTAATCAAACTGCTTATCAGGAAAATAAATTAGGAAAATAAAATGGGGTTCATATCTAAAAAAGTACACAGAGAGCTTGCACTAGCTTAAATAGGGTACTAAAAAAAAAAAAAAGGAGTAAAGTTTATCTAACATATCTCTGAATATAGACAATGTCTTCGAGTCTAAGTCACCTGCATTCCCTTAAAAAAAAAAAGAAGAAAAAAGAATTAATAAGAGTACATCCAAGATACATCAGTGCTTCAAAGACACTAAGAGCTTCCCTAAGGTTCAACATAACACATTCTGATAGTTTTGATATCAAAGTCTACTGCAAACTTTAAAAGATCAACAACATAAAACAAAATAACCCAAAAGAATCCCTCAGATATACTTAACTGAGGCTTCACAAAGAAGGTAGATGAAAAGCACTGTCAGCAGGGGCAAAAAGTTCTCTCTTAAAAGCCCAGGAGCAAACACACCACTTTGCAGCTAGGAAAGGTTTAAAGCATACTTTGATTTGTGTCAGCCTAAATCTGTCTACATTATGATTAAATAAGTTGACCAATACATTTCAGATTCAAACAACTGTTGAATAACGTCAAATATGTTTGTAGAATTGGCAGGCCTCCATGGCTAACTCCCCATTCCCTCCAAGAGAAGCAGACTCATGACTCACTGTTTTGGCGCTGCACAAAAATTTGAGAGAAGTCAGTCAACACAATTTAAGAGTCTGGTTTTAATTTAACATCATAAATGCTTTGAAATGCATAATACCATTTAGAAAATAAGTACTTTGAAACTTTTTTCCCCAACATGGGGTAGAACTTTCTGCTCTCACATGAAACTACTCAACTTACTACTTTTATCACTGACCATTCAGAAAGGGCACAGAGAAGCAAAATCTTTAAGAACTAAAAATAACGTTAAAGCAAATTACAAGTGCACTAAAATAGTAAGAAGTTAAGCCTCATTCAGCTGCATCACTTAAAATATATTCTGACAGCAGTTTGTGCACACCAGATTTCCAGAGCCAACCACATGACATCAGCAGGCACACTGACACATAACACATGAAGAAGCATGGTTACCTATCTTAACATTTTTACATAGGATCAGTAAATTTCTTCAGCCGTGAGATCTACTGGATAACTGAACTTTCAAAAATGACTGGACTCTATCTAAAGAGGTCTTTTTCAACCTTAATGATGCTGTGATAAAAATAAAGCATGCACACCAGCCCAAAACTTCAAAGCTGGAGACTTCATACTTAATACCAGGAGAGGCTGGGGAGGAAGAAATACTAAGAATTAAGGAGGACAAGAGGTGGTTATTTTTTGGTTTTATTTTCAAACAAAACCTCACTGTGAAAGTGAATGCCTGAGAAATTCGCCATTTAAGGAATATCACTCATCGTCACTATCATTCTCCCCCCAAAACTAAACATACTGAGAAGTCTGGAACTTCCTTCTTATAGAAGACACGAATCTGTACATGATCATTTTGCTAAATACTAGGAGGGAGACTTATTTCTTACCTAAAACTGCAATTTTGTTTCTGCTCTAAGGAGCAATATAACAATGTAACTGAAATTTAGCTTGCAGGAAAGGTATCTTTATATAAATTTGAAAATTGTGCAACTGTATGGTAAGAGAATTGCGTGTTTAGTACTGTGGTTAGCCAGATACTTCAAAATACTCGTGTACTCTAAGTTCCTTAAGTTTACTGCATCTACATGAACATTTACCAAAGTGTTCAAGTCAAGGCCTCAGGTACCACCTCTGTATTTTAACCACAGAAGGATTTACTGTCATAAACAGTATGCTAAGGAAAATGATTTTTAAAACAGTTTTTAAGGATATTTTCAAGGGGATGTATATGATTCAGCATGACCACAGAATTCCAAACTTCACACCATACACTATAGCATTCACTTCTACTATTACAGTCCAGACAATTCAAAAAACCCAAATAACTACGCACTGAAATGCTAATAGACATTTATTTATAGACACTGATTTAATTTATATTAACACTGCACAGAAGTATGACTAAGGTCTAAAGCCAAATAGCTACAAACAGCCTGTAATAAGCTTTCAAGCCACCTACAATTTAAATGCAAAAAATGCTGACTCTGCCCATACTACTTTTTACGGGCTTTCACACATAAACTGTCTCCATCCAAGCCTTTCTTTACAATCCTACCATAACTCTGTAATAAGGCCTCTCTCCCAGCTGGTATAAACAACACTTAGGGTTTTTTTCGTTTGACCAGATCACCCAGTATATCCAGTCCAAATGCAAGCACGCATTATACAAATCTACTGGTATTCCAGCTGTCTCAGGTTCCCACCAGTGCTTGGCCAAAGCCTTGAGAACAGCTGAGGCCACACAGAGCTACAGGCTGATCACAAATGCCAGGAGCAGGACTGGTGACGTTGGCATGCAAGTTGGAAAACTGGCTCCAAAACCCATGCCTTCAACTGTATGTATGTCCCAGCAGAGGCAGCCATGTCATTTCGGGTTAAGGAGGCATTCTGCTGAAACAGGGAGGCTGACTTGGTGGAACTCCTGGAGGAGGGCAGCTCAGGAATGCAATGTATTTGCCCTAGAAGTATGTGACCATGTGAGCACAAGAAAGATCTGAATGTACCCAACACTGAGTCCAGGCAGCAAAAAACACTCGAGGAAACTGCCTGTGCTCGCCTAGCCAATACAAAAACCCCACTGTCTTCTTCAACACCAATTCAGCTGACCCTACAGCAAGCGTACACTCATGGCAGCAACAAGATCATTTCTAGGTTAGGATCTCCTGCAGAGCTCCCTGGTGCTGCTTCAACAGGATTTTTACCAGTCTCCCCATCATCACAACCACTTATGCCCCAAGAGACCAGCCCGATGGAAAGACACATCACTCTCATGGCCACGGAAAAAATAAAACATGCTGCGTTACCAACTATAAAATGGTTAAAATGGACCCATCTGGTTGGTTCCAAGTTCGGAAACTGCTATGAAAATGACCAATCCAATCAAAAAGTTACCTATTTTCCTCTTTGTCATTATTCCAATAACAAAAATAATATTTTATATATTCATCAAAAAATTCACCCTTCTTAAAAGGCAAGTAGGCTTCTCCACAGATTGGCCCTTTCCTGTGAATACCAACTAAGTTAATGCTAAATGACAAGGCTCCTGTCAATCAACATGGTTATGACTGTCTATAACTCAACAAGAATTGTGGTTAGACTTCAGATGCTAACTTCAAACCCCAAATTTTCCCACTCTAAAAATCAGAAGGTGGCGGAACCAAACTCCACACAAAGTGATGATGTAAGCAGAAAAGCCTGACAGGAACAAGAAAGCCTTTCTGAAACAACTTTGTCACTGAGACTTTACTTCCCTCTTCCAAGGCATCCAGAAGAGCACAGAACCAGGACCTCTCACCTCAAATGCTCACACAGAAAGTTAGAAATCTGAACACCAGCTGTGTTAGCATGCAGCCAGCATTTACATACTTTCAAACCTTCTTAAAAGCACTGCATTTAATATAAAAGGGAAGCACACTGTTCCACACCCCACCTAGAAATAATGGATTTCAAGACAGGATGTGCACACCTCATTCTTTTGTGTTTCTGCAGAAAGGTTTATCTGTATGTCCCTAAAAATCGAATCAGCAGAAACTTTTCTGGTAAACCAAAGGGCAGTTAGGGCTTTGCAATCTACCGTACTTACTGGGAAGAGATTGCAGGGATTAGCAACAGTAGCCCAGATCAGAGGTGTCACATCACTGTTCCACAGGACATATTTATGCAACCTACATGCAAGATCTGCAGAGCTTAAGTAAAGCCTGTTCCTAGCTTAATGTTGTGTTAATAAAAAAAGAAAAACAAACAAAAAGAAAAACCATAATTGATGACAAAGTGTTTGCCTCAGTCTGCAAATACCACAAAACAACTCAAGGATATGAACTCAACATCACCTCAAGCAACAGCAGTGGAAATTACTGACGGACATACAATGTACAGTGAAACAAAGGGAAGATGAATAAAGAAGCAGGCATCAGAAGGAATAGCAACACTGACAAAAGTCTGCATTATTGGAAGGGGGAAGATAATGCTGAATATCACAAGAACTAAGGAACAAGCGGAACAGAAATCAATTCTAAAAATCCTACATTCCAGATTTCAGGATTGGCAGAAATAGGCCTTTCAAGCAGAGATCGTATTTTAAAATGAAATTTCTACATAATTACTGAGAATAAACAACAGATCTTCCAAAACACGTATCTAGTACTGCACACTAACACTGGATAGCAGTTTCTAAATAGAAGACTGTATTTCAAGAAGTTATCTGTAGGCAGCCAACCGACTTACTAATTTCTATTACGTATAGTAGACAGCCCTGTATCTTTATACTAGAGACACAACAGATCCCAAAACTCATTTTGTTTCCTCACTAGCTCACAACTGTTCTGACACAGGCAACCAAAGAAGAGGAAAGCCAATTCTGAAGCCATAGAAAGGCTGAAGGGAAGAACATGGAGGAAAAGGAGGAGTGGATAAGGACCTGCCGACAGTGGATGCTTTTCCTGCAGTAACGAAGGGAGCAAGTTCCACAGTACGGGTTTTAATTGCGACTGCCCTGCTACTAACCCCATGAAATAAGGCTGCAAGCACTAATGACTGAGACGCCCCAGCAGGCCTCAGCTGTAATTGCTTTTGTGTGCTTCTGGCCCCTTAATGAACCACACTACAAAACATCTTGGACATTGGAGGTTACTTTCAGCACACAGAATTGCAAGCAAAGACCAGAAAAAAGCTTCCACTCCACACACAGCACAGCACTATCGTACTCGTATCCACCCACTACGGGCAGAAGGCTGCTTATATCACTGGTCTCCCAGACAAAATGTTCACATGGAGTGGCTTGCAAAAAGCTAACTATCTCTCTGAATGGCAGCTCTGCCCTCAAGCCTATCTATTGACTTATTCCCCCACTCGGCACACACACAAATCAGTAAAAAAAATATATTTTATCCCCAGGATCAATGCAAGCAATGCTATACAGGTACCATGAAAACAACTGAAAGTTACTCCAGAAAACAAGAATCTACTTACTCTGTAAAGGTAACCTTAATTAAGGGTTCCCAAGCCAAGATAACCCTTCCTTGAAGATGAAGGCTAGATGACAAAAAAAAGTTTAAGAGACTTTTCAAAGGAAAAAATCTGAAAGGGACTCGATTTTCTCACTGCTGGCCAATTCTGTTCCCCACTGAGCCCCTGAAAAATTCCATCACTCCCTCTAGAAAGCTGTTCCCAAAAGGCGGGTGGGAGAGTGAAGGCAGGGGGGAAAGGGCATTGGAATTTTCACTCTTCAAAGGCATGTTTTCTCTGGGGTTTTAATATGGAGCTATTACAAGCTGAACTGTAGAAACTGAAATCTCAATGGTCAGGAAGGATCATTTAATACTAGCTTTGTCTTTCAATGGGTGTGTTCCTTCAAAGTAGCAGGATCTGAGTGCAGAAAGAGTAAAAGACACAGTAAAAAGTAGAAATCTGCAAAATTCTAGTTGCTAAAGGAGAAGACTAAACTAAAAATAAAGTTAGTTGATAGCACCTTCATCTGTATTTCTTGTTCTACAGTGGAATATTATTTTCCACGTTTACAAATAAAGCTATAAGACTAAACAGGTAAAAATAATATATGTTTAGCTTATGACCTCTTACAATATAATTTTGGCATAGTCTTGGCTCATGAGAGAGGCCACTCCCATTTTCTATTTTCACTAAGGAAAATGACAAAGTCAGAACTCCAGTATAGGAACTCCTGTGTTGTTCTTGAGTCTGTGCCAGGTGTTAGGAGGCCTTCGGGAGTCACTATATGTAATTTTCTCCAAGCTATAATGGAGATTTAATAAAATTTTACTCAAGGCATTAATTTTAATGCAAACATTAGAAATTTTCAAGTATAAAGCACTTCAAGCATGGATCTTACTTTCAAGGCATTTCAAAGTAACGGAACAAGCAAAGCAAAGAGCACTAAAACAGTAAACTGCAACTGCAATTTCGTGATAGCAAACTAACCCTCTTTCAGTGAAAAATGAGGAGTTACCAGCAGGATCCCCACAGAACCTGTACTTTTCATATGTGACCTGGGAAAAGGAGATGAGCAGCAGAATGATAGTGTTTACATGCAGTAATATGCTGCATAGTTCATCCTAGCCCAGGTTGCAGAAAGGTACACAGAAGGGTGCAAAATGATATTATGTGCCTGGACAGCAAAACAACAAGTGAAATTCAGGAAAGAGTAAGTGTTAAGGAATATTCCTTGGGGAAAAAACAAAGAGCTTCCTTATAAAGTGATGTCTTCTAAACTGGATAGCATCACCTTAGAAAAAAAAATGCAGGCTGATGTTCTAGGAACATCATCTCAGCACAGCAGAGGAGGCAACTAAAGTGTCATACATCACTAAACAAGGAAATATGACGCAGAATACACCACTTCGCCAGCACACAAACTCATGACATACTGTACTTTAAATACTGTGATTCTGCTTGCCTTACCTTATTAGTAGAACCAGAAAAGCTGCACAGAAGAGCAGCAGGAATGACGAGAATAGTGGATAAACACCATTGGATAAACACTAAAACAACTACAGTTCTTCAGTTTAGGAGGGAAAATATGTCAGCTGAAAAAATGCATGGAAGCAAATGCTGGACTTTTTTTAAAAACATGACAAGTAAAACTACTGGGAAATGAGTTTTCACAATACAGAGTCCAGGAGACACTGAAATCACCATCAGTAGGTTTCAAACAAAAGGAAGTTCCTTTTCCACCTAATCAAACTGCAGGACTCGCTGTTACAGGATGTTGCAGAGGCCAAAAGTACAAATGGCTTTTAAAACAAGATTACATAAATTAATGGCAAATATGTCCATCCATCTGCACGTATTACAAGCAGTGGTCTAGATGCAACCTCTGGCTCAGAGCTCCTGAACTGATAGAGGTGGACAGTATATAATAGCATCATATACACTTTGAAGCTTTATACACACACGAATTATTATTTAAAACAAATACAGAATGGTATGAACATAGATGACAAATACTTGTGTGAAATGGACACATCTGACAAGGAGGAACTCCCACAGAACATACATGAGAGGGCAACTTGCTAAAACCTGAAACTAATTAGCCAGAGTGCAAAAACTGAGTAAAGCGGGTCTTTCAGCAGAGTGGGTCTTGAGCATTTGAACAGTAACAACAACAACACCTGGGTTTAATACTTTTTTCTTTTAACAGTAAGACTGAATAGTGCTCAAAACCACATAGCTTTAACCTACAATTCAGGGATGGCCTAGCATCTCGTTCACACAGAAGGTCACTTCAGATGAGCACAACTCCATCTGGCCTCGATTCATAACTAGATATATGGCATAGATGGTCAAACTGGCATCTCCCAAGAGGTACGTGGCTCTTATCTTTCGAGTGCAGTCCTTGCAGAGGAGACTCCATTGACAGGGTGCTGCAACCGCTGAATACCTGGCAGAGAACAGCAACTCAGGCAAGCCTAGCCCTCTGCACCCCTGCTGGGGCAGCTCGCCTCCCTCAGCACCTCTTCTCCTCTCCCTCAACAGAAAATGAACCCACCACTGCAGAACAAGGTCTCCAGGGGAGAACAGGCAGAATAGAAGTGGGCAGGGGACGCAAGTTCGTGTGGGGAATACAGATGAAAGAAAATGACTAGAAGGTAGATGGGGGGTGAGGATTGTAACTTGAGAGCTACAGGGTTTTGATTTATTCAAGAGCCTGAATAAAATATATGAGCCTGACTTACCTCTTCAAATGTTCCCTTCTCACACTTCTCTGAAACCTTTTTAATATCGAGGGGGTGGCATTTTTCTTAAGTGAAACTGAAATGTACTGAAAACAATGTTGTCCAGATGTTTGTAACAAATTTGCTACATAAATAAAAATAGGTGAAATATTACAATAAAGCATTTTTGGGTAGTCTGTGGCTTTGAAACAGCATATTTCACTTTTCTGTTTGTTTTGCAAAGAAAGGATAACTATCCCTGCTGCATTATGCCCTCTCAGTACAGAAGTGGTCCCAAAACCATATATAAATTTAAAATAATTCTGTAATTTTGGAGAGAAAGTATGAGCTCCCTATAGATAGTTGATGCTCATTTCTTAAACTTTTGATTAAATCAGTCTTGTGAAGTGTACACATGCTTTGAAAGCTATACTAGGAAAGAATCGTGCTAGGAGTATATGCACCTATGAACTGAAAAACACACAACCTGTGAGAAATCAGGAAAGAGGCAGCTGCACAGACTTAGTACAAGTGACCACCTGAATAACCAAAAGGGATCCAAGGCAGGAATATTTCAAACAGTTACATTACTGACATATTCGACCACAATGATCCTTTAGGGGGCAAACAACCACTAGTAGGAAGACAGACTTCTGCCCACTTCACTCAGAGATGCAATAAGCAGGACTTATCCTGACAGTGTCACTTCTGGAAAAAAGTGTTTTAACAGACTGCAAAAATTGGCTTTTTTGGTATCTCCTCCACTCCAAACTGCAGTATTTTTTTTTCCACAGAAGGGCTGAGGTTGGCAGGCACCTCTGGAGATCGTGTGGTCCAGCCCCTTGCTCAGGGCTGGGTAAGCAGTAATCCAGTTTTCAATATCTCCAAGGGTAGAGACTCCACAACCTCTGTGGCAACCTGCTTCTCCATCTGATCACCCTCACAGTGTAAAAAGCATTTCTTACATTTAAATGGAATGTCTTTCATCTCAGTGTGCCCACTGCTTCGTCACTGAGCACTGCTGAAAAGAGTCTAGATCCTTCTTCTTCACTCCTTCCATCAGGTATCTGTAGACATGGGTACAGTCCCCTCATGCCTTCTCCTCTCCAGTATAGTCCCAGCTCTCTCAGCCTCTCACCATATGGTCTGAAAAAGCAAATCCACCACCATGAAGAGTGGCACTGAGTGGCTGATGTGTTGTCATACAGGGGCTAAAGGAGACACAAATAAGGTTAAGCCAGAGGGACGATTAAGCCAGCATCTATTTTACTGGGCATCTTCTAGTATGCCAGCTGAAACTGAGTCAGTTTAAGATGCCCTTATCAACTGGCCACAGTTTCCTTTCTCACAGCAGCAAGGCTGCATGCCAGCTGCCTTAACAACAATGCAACAACCACTGAAACTGGAAGGGCTCGATGCCTTCAGCAGAGCACAGACCACACACTGTCCGAATACAGCAGAAGCTGTTGAGGGATCTTGGCATCCACAGCGAAGTTTAGCTGCTTGAACAGATGCTTGAACAGGACAGAGAGCAGTAACAAGAAAGATGTGTTATTAACTAACTATAAACTGCTTTGGAAACCTCTCACATGTTACATCCCTGGATTTTTTCACAGGGTAGAGAACTTAAATATATGAGGATTCCAGCCTCAAAGTTAATATAGACCAAGTTTTTAATCTACAGCAATTTAAATTCCACATTACCACAACAGTCAGGTTAATCTATTATTGTAACTTTTTTGTTTAATTTGACTAGTAACTTCAGGACTGTTCTAACTATATAGCTGCAGCCTTCTGACCCACGCGAGCAGGAAGATAACAGACCCTGGCACACCAGAAGGTCAGCAAGCCACAGCAAGACTGTGCCCAGCAGAGAAACCTACAGCCTCTGTCAATTCACCAAGAATTTTGAGGTCTCAACAGAACAAAGTGATGTGAACCAATAATATAAGATCTTCCTGTAAATATATTTAAAATATCTCCATATAAAAAGAAAATCAAACAAAACAAAGACACTAAAAACCAAACCAAACCAAAACTAAATTAAGCAAATACATATAAACCTCCCAAGTCTTCAGCCAGTTTATTGCATTTTATAAGTTTAATGCCATCTGACAACCAACGCAACAATTCCTCCACCCGGTTAGGATGAAAAGGAAAAACAGCTTCCTGAACTCCCTCACTGTGTTCACCTTTATATCATTTTCAACATGTTTGTTTTTGCTGAAACAAGGCAAGGCAGTCTCGGGCTCTGCTGTCACACCAGCACTCTGGGGTCACACAGCAGCATCTTGTCAAAAGTTGTACATAATTTGTACAGTCCACAACGCCTTCATGGTCAAACTATGCAGTTTAAGCTGGTCTGACTCTAAATTAATGTGTAAAATTAATCCTGGAGTATTAAATAATCTTTTTCTTTAGGCCTCATTAATTACCCTACAGGTAAGGACTTCATCTCTTTGTTAGAGCACTATGCACACAACGTATTGATAACCACTCCACCTCCACACACAACGGCCACACAGAAGTGCAGGCACGCACATTTCTACCCAATTCCTATTTATAACATCATATGCTAACAAAAATACTCTCAAGCAGTTTTAAGTTAAATACCAAAGAACAAGAAAGTCTTCAAGTGTAAGCAGCTGTTACGTGCATAAAAGCATTGCTCTATTTTTGACAGACACTGTCCTGGAACATCGAGTGGATTCGTTTTTGACCTGAAGCTTATGACTGCCACTTACCAGCTAATTCTGGCACAAGCCTGCTCTGAAAATATGACTGATTACCCATCATTTACCAACAATCTTCAAAAACTGGAAAGAGTTTACAAGGATTTAATGAGCACCAAATGACTTTTTCAGAAGGTCTCAAAGACTAGCATCAGTCCTCCTTTTGAGGGGTCTAAGTCACAAATGTGGAAGAAAAAAGGGTATCATAAATAACGACCATTAAACTCAGTTGTCAAATAACTTCACTCTTCTGTTCACTGAAAATACTTTCAAAATATTATTTTCTTAGTGGAGTGTAAAAAACATGCCGATTAATAAAGATCTTGAATTGATATATTCTGAGTAAGCTTACTTCCAAAAAACACTTGTACAGTCCTTGCACTGTCTACAGTCACACCCTTACTGAAAAGTAACAAAATATATCAGCGCAAGAGCCAGAGATCCTTATGAGTGTCCCAATGAAGAATTAATTAACCAACCCACTCACAACAGCCCCAAAATGAATTTTTGAACTGAAAAAAGTGCTGTCATTGTACAAGAGCTCTCCAAGGAGCCTAAAGAAAAATGATTTAGTCTCTGGATGGGCAAGAAGAAATTTTTGCTCTATACAGAGTATCCGTTTCCCTTTTACAACAAGTTTCCTTTCTGCTGCAGCAGAAAGCCTTCATTTAAGCTCCAAGTACACTATGTACATACCTAGAGGTACAAACATACACCCTAGCACTCAGTACAGAACAAGACAGTAGCAACTACAAAGATCACATCCTGCAAAATTCCGATAGCAACCTAGCCTATTCAACCTAAAAGCTGTCAGATATTAACCAGGACAGTCTAAACACAACTGAAATACAAATACTATGAACATGGTAAATATCACGGAAGAGAATAACACGCTGCTGATTTTTTTTCAGGAAATAGTTGGCAACCTATTCAGAAATTAAGCATCATTTAGAAAAAGGGAAAACATCTCTCAGTCAAGGTTACTGATACAACTAACCCAGAGATCTGAGAACTGCTGTTCAGACAGTCCTATGACTTGGCAGCACATTACTTCCAGGGAACTTCAGTCCAAGAGGCCACAGCGGAGGGAAGACAGCTCTTCCTCTCAAGCTGTACAGCTATGATGAGAAGCATCCCGCTTGAGTTTTAGACAGTATTAAACTGAGCCCATTCTGTGCAGGAAAGACAGCACAGAACATCAAAGCAGCCACACGGTCAGAAAATCATTGGTATCACTGACAGGAAAAAATTAATTACCCACAGTGTACTGAAATCACTGATGTGCACAACTACAGTGTTACGGGTTCCTTATCTCCAGAACAGTAACAACTCAAAAATGAACTCTAGTTAGTCAAAAATGACTGAGAAAAAGCAAGCAACAAACCAACCCAGAATTTCATAGAGCTATCCTAATGCACTGGGCAATAGAGAGGAAACAAGACATGAAATGTGAAATAGTACTCAAAGTGCCTATTTCAGACAGAGCCCCTGAAACAGAAGAAGTGGATGGGGCACAAGGGGATAGGGCTGAGTAGGGACCTTCTTTACCAGCAGCAAACAGCAGCAAGCTGCAGCACACTGTTCATTACAGAGGATGATAGTCCAGCTCTGTCTTGAAACAGAGAACTCAAGAACGTCTTGGTGATAATAAAATTCTAGAATAATGGATAGGGACAGCCAAAAAGCATAACAACAGGTTGCTTTTGAAGCTGCAGGGTGTGTGGGGAAATCAGTTTTGATTTGGAGAAAATATGTGTTTCCACTGTAGACAGAATCATAGAATCAACCGGGTTGGAAAAGACCTCCGAGATCATAAAGTCCAACCCTTGATCCAACACCGCTGTGGTTACTAGACCATTCCACAGTTGGTAAGCTCTCTTTTTCCCCCCCCCAATTTCCTTTAAAATTTCCCTGTTCAGCCAGGCTGGCCGTCTTCCTTCCCGGCTTGCCTCTCGGTACACTGGGACAGCCCGCTCCTGCGCGTTCGAGACTTGCTTCTTGAAGCATGTCCATCCCTCCTGGACCCCTTTGTTTTCAAGGGCTGTTTCCCAAGGTACCCTCTGAACCAGTCTTCTGAGTAGGCCGAAATCTGCCCTGCCAGAAGTCCAGGGTAGAAGTTTTATTGATGGCCCTCTTTGCGTCCCCCTGATCCCACATACATGTTACATGGGATCAGCTGGTGCGTTGACCAGCAAAGTTTCTGTATAAAACTCTCACAAGGAAGATTCTTGGAGGACAGAAGAATGCATTTCTGATGGCAAGAATGGAGTCTCACACTGTACACAGGAGAACAAAGAAAAGAAAGGTTAAGAAAGAAAAAAAATTGACAGCTAGCAAAGATTTCTTAAAATGTGCTCAAATTTTCAAGGGCAAATTTTGGGAGAATCAGACTCAAAGTGTTAAACTAAGGCTGTAGTTTGGCAAACACTTTAAACTGGCATAAATTTGCAGTGCTGCTGAAAGAAAATCTCACCATCTGCCAGTCCCCTGTGCCAGGACAAACATCCGAACGCTGAACCAGGAGCACTTCTTTTGCCAATTTATTTTTCAGATGGATCAGTTCCCCAAACCAGTTCACAGGATGGCCATGTAAATACTCATTCTGGCAAAGAAGAATGACTGCTTCTCCAACAGTGCCAGCTAAAAGTGTTCATTGAACCACAGCCTAACACACAGAGAAGTTCCTGGCAGTTATGTGGTGCCTCCCCACCACACTTTAAAGTTACAATCAATACACAGCTGCCCCTCAGAAATTAGCATATCTTTGTAATTTTCTCTAGTAGGAGAACCAGCCAGAACCTCAGATACATTCAAGTTGGCTGTAAACAAGAGTCTTTTCTGGATTCTGCTGTGCTTCCCCATCAAAAGATCACTTGCAGGAGAGACCTCAGACAGTCTTCTGGTCATCTGTTCCATTTGGGACCCAGAATGCTTGTACATGAAGAACAACAAATGAAAACTATACTCATTGCATGTCAGGGCTCTACTCCAACAGGATTCTAAGAACTGTGTGTGGGCTGTTGTGTAGTCATGAATCACCATACAATCCTTCACTGACCAAGACACTCATCTAGAAGAGAACACCATCACCAACAGAAATATTGCTGTCAGGAATAAGGATGAGCACTGGTCATATTCTATATCAAGGTCAAGGAACTCAAGCCAGTACTGAAGACTGTGAGAGAGCTGGTCACACCTTCCCACAACTCAGTGGCAGATTCAAACCCATACATATGGTCATTCACTAGGAACCAATTAGATCAGTAAGTTTTCTAGTAAGAAATAAATTCAAGGTGTGGTAGTGAAATGAATCTCCAGAATGATACAGAAGGATCTCTGTAACAGCGCATGCCCCAAGCAAATTGAGGGGAAGTTCCCCACTTTATAGACATTCTTAAGCTCTTGGGTTCTTCTATCAGAGCAGGACTCACCTGAGCTACAAGAGAGCCACACACCCACCCCTGTGCTCGCTTTCCTTTTCTTCTACCAGTATTTTGCCATTATCATCACTTTCCAGTACCTGCTTGGTTGTCAAGTCCTTATTCTCTATCTCTTCTTTCTCATTTGTCTTCTTACTACCACACATGCTCACAGTTACAGTTTGCAGAACAAGATATAGCAGAAATACCCATAAATCTTGCTTTTCCTTGGTAACATTAATCCAACATGTTTGTGGAAAAGATGCAATATAAATAAGTGCCAAGAGCATACAGCTTCTTCTTTCCACTTTATAGAAAAACTAACAGCAGGGTATAAGAAATCCACTCACTCTTGGAGAATTGTTTTCTGAAGAAGCATTACTAACTTTAAAAGAATATAATTTAATAGGGCACAGTCAGATTAGTCTGAATCCACAGTTCCTCCGGGTCTTCAGAAAACTCCAGGATGCTCTAGTGTGCAGCATCACATTGAAAACTGATGAACACACAGGGAATAATGAACAGCAGTTAAAGTACTTCGAATCAGGTCAATTTATTTTGAGATTGGAGGTGGGGAGAGAGTAAGAGATGAGCAATTACAAGAAAAAGCAGAAAAGCAAGCTTGCATGATGTGTAACAAATAAAGCAAATTTTTAAGCTACCGGTGGCTGAGAAGCAGTAGGTGTCACTGGCCTACTGGTAAAGACAGGAGAGAATTAAAATGCATCAATTTGAACAGTATGTCTTCTGACAGGTTTCAAGGGGTAGGAATGAAGAAAAAACTAAAGAGATGCAACAGGGCCTGTCAAACTGTCTATTCAAACTCCTTTCAACAAAAGGCATGGGGTAGGGTTTAGGACATGGGTGGCGCTGGTATAATGGGGCAGAAACAGGAATAGCTGATAGATCAGATGTCCGGTTATATGGTGATTAGTAGGAATCCAGTCCACGACTAGGAAGTCCCCCTATTATTGCAAGACCAGTAAAGGATGTAAGCTTCAGATCAGCAGAATCCACAAGAGAGGAAAGAGAAACTTAGCAAAAAAATCATAAAGCTGCCCTCTCCCTTAACCCCTTCTCCGCCTCTGTGTGGAGAAGGAGGAAAAACCCTCTTACCTGGGTGAGAATCAGGACATTTCTTTTCCTGACTTAGATAAGCACATTTATATCTCCACTATGTAAGACAGGACAGGCAGGAAACAGAAATACATGCACATAAAAGTGTGGCAACTGATAAGATAAAGGAAAAAAGGAGAATTAATATTTTGTGAAGAGATGAAAGAAGAAAAAACTGGAAAATAACAGGAAGTAGGAGGAAGACACTACAGCTCACGTATGCAAGTATGTACCACCATCTGCTAGAGAAAAGAAGGAAGCAGAGTCTGGAAAGAAAGAGAACAAAAGCAAGGAATGCAGTAAGTCAGGACTTCCAAGATGAGTAAATAGTTAGCCATTCTCTTATACATGCTGCTATACCCTCCACACGCCTCAAAGGTACTTGGTTAGTCTATATCTACTGCTATATAGATACCTTCAGGTTGGAGAGTCATCTGCTGACAGTCAGGACTAAGCAGAACCACATCAGCTTAAGCAGATCAGTTCTAGGTAGCCTGAGTTAGTCTATCAGAGCGTATCACCCATCAGAGACTTTCAACTGTAAAATTTCAGGTTTCTCACACTTAACACTTGACCTTATTTCATGTCCTTCACCTTAAGAGACTGGCCATGGTGAATGTAAATCAGTTTGAATTAGATTCTATTAAAACAACATGGCTTTTTCCCTGACAGTTAGGTAGGTTTACAAGCTAAGAGAGGCAAACTGCACATCCATTTCTTTTCTCCTTTTCATATAGTGCTTTTAGACACTTGACAGAAATGATGGCAAGCTCAATGCCAACAACACCAACAGGTATACAAGTTATCTGAAGTCCTACTTTAGGTATCATCTGCTTTTGTTAATTCAGCTCTGGTGAGGTGATTCTATGAGAGTGACTGACAGTTTTTATTCTGCTTTGTTGAAATTTTAGGGAACTGAGCTTTTCTGTGCACTAAAAGCACTGATTTTTGTGAGGAAATAAACGAGGGAAGGTGAGAAGACGAAAGTAATGCATTTCTGTACCACCAAGGAGCAAAGTAATGCACCTTTACTGATCTGATCCCTGCACCTGTTCTGACGCTCCCAATACAGAGGGATTTCATTAGTGACTGAAAACCAACAGGGGCTAAACAATCCCACTGCTTTGCTGTTGCTCTGCAAAGGCATGCCACCTGAAGAGATTTTTCCCTGTTTTTCACAATTAGCAACAGTAGAAATGTAAAATATAGTAGTCCAGGAATTGCACACATGCTTCAGGATTACAACTCCAAAAACCCTTTTCTAAAACCCTGGCGCATATTCTTTACAGAAGCACACCACTGCACATAAAAACAGATGCGGTATTCCTCTTGGCTGCATAAAATTGAAACCCAGCAAAACCAGTGATATTTTTAGAGTGCAAGTTTGAAGCCTTGAAGAGATTTAAGACTGTTCAAAACATAAGTTGGCTTAGAAAAGCCCCACAGAGATCTATGAGGACTCTAGATCATGTTCCTGTTAAAAAGTTTTAGCACAGAACTGGTTTAATTGAAGGTATGCAAAGACAGCATTTAAAATAAAAAAATACCCACCCACTTTTCTTTATCACAGGAGTTTCCCGTGCCCTGAACAAATCCAGGGCTGTTTTTTGCCTTCCAGTTTCTCCCTTCCTCCCTCCCGCAGCTTCCTACCAGCTGAGATTCTGCAGCTGCAGCAACAACAGTCCATCTGTGACAGTGCAATCACCTCGGTGGGATGGCTCCTACCAATTCACTGGCTTCCTTATGTTTTAATAGAGGTAACAAAGTGTGATGAGGCTTCACCCCTCTTTTCCTTTTTTTAAACTGAAAAGATACTAATGAATATTCATTACTAGTCTTCTACCAAGGGCCAAAATTTTATTTAAAGGACTGGAAGGGAATTGCAAATTAGGCTAATACAACGGGAGATTTTGACTCAGTTCTCTGGTCTCAAAATAGAGCTAAAGAGTAAGATTTTTTGCGGAAAAGAGACTTGATGACAGTAAATAAAAAAAAACTCAGCCCAAAGCCGCCCTGCTCCTCATGGCCGTGACTCTGCTGCCCACCGCAGCACCACTGCTAGAGGGCCGCACTGTAACTCATGGGTTTATTGTGCCACCGGGGAACTCGCTCACTGATGCGGATCTCCTACCCACATTTTTAAGTCCAGCACCAGGCAGGCCACATCCTGAGCCAAGGCTTAGCAAAACCTGGCCCTGGAAACGCTATGCACAGGCTGTTCCACGCTCCCCAGCCAGCGCTGCTGCCGGGACGCTTTGCAGCTGGTGCCCAGCACACGCTGCCCCCGGCTTCCCGGAGCCCATCCATTTTTTCGGGAGACCACAGGAAACTTGCATTTCAATACCCATCACCCAGCAGATAAGCTTCCACAGGGATATAAATGGGATTGCCTTTTTTTCCTGCTCTGGAGAAGCCAAGAGGCAAACAAACCCTTTCACACTTTCCCAGCTGAGAGCAATCCCTGGGCTGACCGCGGGACAATACTCGCCCACCGCGGAGGCTGCGGCCCGGGCCCGCTGGGGCTGGGCGGGAGTCACAGAATCACAGAGTTGTTACGGTTGGAAGGGACCTCTGAAGATCATCTAGTCCAACCCCACTGCCAAGGCAGGATCACCTAGAGCAAGTAGGTTGTTGAATGACTCCAGACAGGGAGACTCCACGACCTCCCTGGGCAGCCTGTTCCAGTGCTCTGCCACCCTCTATGTAAAGAAGTTCTTCCACATGTTGAGGTGGAATTTCTTGTGTTTTAAGTTTATGGCCATTGCTCCTCACCCTGTCGCTGGGCATCTCTGAAAAGAGCCTGGCACCATCGTCTCGGCGCCTGCCTTTGAGATATTTATATGCATTAATGAGATTCTCCCTCAGTCTACTCTAAACAGGCCCAGCTCCCGCCGTCTCTTAAGAGAGATGCTCTAGCTCCCTGATCATCTCTGTGGCCCTCCACTGGACCGTCTCCAGCAGCTCCTTGTCTTTCTTGTACAGAGGAGCCCACAAGCAGACAAAGTAGCCCAGAACTGGACACAACTCACGAGTCGGCTCCGGGGAGCGGAGCAGCAGCGGGCGCACGGGCACACGCACAGCCCGACGGACGGACGGACGGACGGACGTGCGCACACGCACGCACCCGCACACAGCCGCACACGTGCGCGCACACACGGCCGCGCCCGGGGAAGCGCCGGCTCCGCCGACCCGCTCCCGCCCCCCGCCGCAACTCCCCCGGTGCAGGGGCCGGGGGGGTCACCGGGGGTCCCGGTTCCTTCCCTCCCATACTCACTTTCGTCCTGCCGTTGATTTTGTAGTTGCCCAGCTTGCCGTTGCAGTGCCGGATGAGATCGTCCATGCTGTTCATGAGGAGCCGGATGGTCTGGCAGCCCGGCTCCTTGCCCTCCACCCAGGTGATCTTGTCCCCGCGGATGTCCTTGGAGGAGTCGCTCTTCTGGCTGACGAGCTGCCCGTCGGTGAAGCGGCCGGTGTGGTGGAGGGCCCGCACCTCCTCGGCCACCAGCCCGCCCAGCTCCTTGCCGAGGAAGTCGTCCACCACGCAGATGCCGTGCTTGTTCATGCAGGGCACGATGTACTCCAGCGCCAGCCGCTGCGGCACCAGCGACTTCGTCTGCCCGTTGGGGCGCAGCGCGGCCCCGCCGGGCCCCGCCTGCACGCCGCCCGGGTACAGGTTCGACTTGTCCCGGTACAGCAGCACCGCCTCCCCGGAGGGCGACGGGGACTGGGCCGCAGCCGGGGCCTCTGCCTCACCGCTGGCAGCTGCGGCAGCGGCGACGTGGTTGTTGGTCAGCGGGGCGGCCTCGGCGGGGGCGTCCGGGGACGACGGCGCTGCGCCCTTGCCGGCCCCGGCCCGGCCGCTGCCGCTCGCCGCAGCCCCGCC
>NW_020897691.1:6354151-6387740 GCF_003984885.1 Neopelma chrysocephalum | reverse complement strand
GGGCGCGAGGCGGCGGGGGGTGCCCGCCGCGGGGCTCGGTAGCGCCCCCTGCCGCGCCCGCCGCCGCCGCGCCGCCGCCACGGCAGATGAGCTTGTGCTTCTTCCAGTCCTGGCGCTGGTGCTCCTTGCTGCAGTAGAAGGAGCTGCGGCAGCGCCCGCACCGCAGCAGGTTCTCCATCTTCCCGCACAGCTCGCAGTACTGCCGATCGCGCTCGCTGGTGCTGTTGCCGCCGCCGCTGCTGCTGCCGCCGCCGCTGCTCTCGCCCTGGCCGCCCTGGCCGGCGCCGCCGCCGCTGTCATTCGCCATGGCGCTGGTGCTGCCGCCGCAGCCCCGCTCGGCCGCCGGGTTATGTTATGTAAGGAGGCGGGCGGGAGCGGCGCTAACGCGGGCCCCCGCCCGGCCGCGCGGGGAGGGAGCGCTCACTGCATCATGGCCGCCCGGCTCCGGCTCCGCCGCGGGTCCCGCCGCCCTCCGCCTCCGCCGGCCCGCGGCCTCCTACGGGGCGGCCGGGGCGCGGGGGCCCGCGCCGCCCTCCCTGCGCCGCTAACGCCGCTTAGCGCCGCCTCATCGCCGCCCCGCCAGCGGCGGAGCGGCCGAGGGGGAGCGGGGTGGCGCGGTGCGGGGCTGCCTTCCGCTCCCCGCCGGCCTCTCTGCCCGGTGCAGCGCGGGCCGGCGCGGCCGCCGCCTCTCCCCGCCGCGCCTCCGCCGCTGTGCCGGGGCGAGGAGGAGGAGGCGCCACTCCAGCGGCCCGCTGTGCACGTACGCCACTTCCAGCCCGCCAGCGCCGCCGGCGCGTCAGGCGGGCGGGGCCGGGCGGGCGGGGCCGGCCGCGGCCTCCGCGCTGCTGCGGAGAGGCTGAGCGGTACCGCCGCGGCCGCGGGGCCTGGTGCTGGGCGAAGGGACAGGCCTCTCTCCTCTCTCCCACCAGCGCGGCCTTCCCGGCAGGGACAGGGCTGCTGGGGGTTGTCATCGGCCTGGGCTGCTTGGGACGCCCCGCCGTCGCTGGGCGGGCAGTGGATCGCTAGTCCATGGGTGCCCCTCTCCCCAGTAGCGAGCTACCCCGGTGCCCCTCTGGGGTGCGGCCCCGCCGCAGGTGAGGCGGGGTTACCGAGGAGCAAGGTATGACACGGAAGCCGGGCGCTGTCGCCTTGAATGACAGGCAGGATGGCGGCGGCCACAGTGGAGGGCCAGGTTTTGTCAGTCCCGTAGGCCCCAAAATGTCCCTGCCGGATAGCTGGCAGGGTGGGAGGGAAGTGCGCTGGCTCCCTCATAACACGTGGCTTGTGTCGCACCTAACTCGGTGGTAATGAACGCCAGAGCCAGGCTGATTAAGAAAAGGAAAAGTAAAAAGCATGGAGAAGGAGCAAGTGATGTGGCTGCTGAAAGGAGAACCCGGGAGTTATGGCCCGTGCTTTGATGAACATGGCAAAGCCCCTGACAGAAAAAAAGAAAGATGGTTTGGCAGAGCAGCGCTGGTGAAAGGACAAAGTCTCAACACAGTCACACTGGCTGTCAGAAGCCACATGGGGACCTGGAATCCTCTGAGGTGATGTGTAAGCTCCGATTGGATCTGCTTAACCGTGGCTTTGCTTGCTTGTGGTATATGTTATGAAAGTGGAGTATATTTTGCAATTTCCTGCAGTATAGCCCAACATGTTGGTCGCTCCTTCAGAGCCTCGTGGTAAGACTGAGCAAGGATTCCTCCTGAGTGAGTTCTCCTGCCCATCTTCTCAGAGAACAATTTGGAGAACAGACAGCAAATCTGCTCCCTGGGCTGGGCTGGTGAGACACAGTGCCTACCATTGGTCTGCACTGCCTGTAAGTTAAGCAAATCCATTCTAAACCCCAAAAAGTGTAAAATACATAATATCCAGATCTGGAGGTAGAAAGGTGAAATGAATCCTCTGGTTGGTAACCCAGAGGCTGCCACAAGCTTTCCCATAACTTTGGATAAGTGATTTTTTCTTTGTGACTGTAGAAAAGGAATACTAATGCTTTTGCTCTTCATAGGCTGTTGTGAAGTTTAAGACTGTAATATGCTTGTATTATAGTGAGATGGCTTCAGGTATGCAATTAAAATGGTTTCGTTCTTATCATCTCTCCTGTGGAACTGGATTTAAAATTAATTGGCATAGCAGTAGGACTTGGAGGAATGTTAGGCACTGAATGTACTATGTGAAAGAGGTAGAAGAAGTAAGAAAGTGTGCCAAGGCTACAAGTGCCTGTGGTACATACATGAAAAATGAGAAGGAAAAACAGGATGAATTATTAGAAATGCAAAAGGAGTACTGAGAGGACAAGGTCATGAAAGCCCAGTGGATAAAATTTCAAGGTGAATATGACCAACAAGCTCCAAGGCTGAATTAACAACAACAACAACAACAAAAAAGGTGCTGAATGAACTGGAAAAGCTGGGTACTAAAAACCAAGTTTCATATTAGTAATTTCTTTGTTCTTTATTCTTGAAGGGAGGAAAATGAAGTGGAAAAGGCAGAAGGAAGTGGATTAAAAGCAAGTTTTAAGTCTAGAGCATAAAGTGGGCAGATTTTTAATGTAGGTTTAATGAGAGTTTTTCTTTAACTACAGGTGTATGAGGTATGTCAGAAATACTAGGTTTAGGCATTCCTCTAACTTGCTTTAAGCTGAAATTAACTCAACTGATTTCCTCAGACTTGTAGTATCGTTAAACTGGGCTAAATGAGGAGAGAGTCAAGGCTGTTATTTTCAAAAACTTCAGAAATGCAAACAATGACCTTCTGCCAGATAGAAATTGAAGAGTAAGACCTTTTGCATTTGTTGTGTACTCTTTCAGCAAACATAATGGACATGAAAGTCACGGACTCAAAACTCAGTCATCCATCTATGAAAACTAAGAAAAGGACCAAGGTAAAAGTATGATGCCTGGCTAAAATCTAATGATAGTTATTAATTTACAGGCTAATTTGGCTTCAAAAGTCTTTTGTTCCTTCCCTCTCTTTTCCACATGTCTTGGGATGGAATTAAAGGTCTTAGTTTTTGCATTTGCTAATGTGCTAAGCTACTTCAGGTTGTCTTGACGTAATACTGTTTGACAGCATTGTCTAAAGAAATACCAAGTTCAATAAAATCCATCCTTGGGTGTATGAAGCATTTGCCATATTTTATGATTACAGCACTTTGCCAGTGGCACAAAACAATTTAATGGAGGTTTTTTACAGTGAAAAAGCTGTGTCACAGAGTGGTGGTGGTAAGGAAACTCTGGAAGACAATGAGTATTTATATTACAATAGTATCTACAACATGCTATAAATGTTTTCCAGGCATATAAAGACTATTCATTGCCAAAGGGCTTGTTCCTTAAAAGACAGTGTAAGGACAAAGCATGACAAAAAGCAACATGCAGTATACAAAGCAAAATGACCAATATGATGGTTGCCAGAACTGAGGGGGAAGGGACTTCCTCCTCTTTCTTTTCTGCTGGTTACTCTTCCCTTGCTCCCTAATGCAGCCTTTCCAAGATAGCTAATTTCTTGTCTGTGTCAGTGAATGTTGGAAAAGAACTTTACTGATGATTAGGTAACGATGAGACATACTGGTTTGCAGAGAATGCAGGTGAAAAGTCTTTAAAATTAAATACCATCGTAATGAGGATGTTGTGGGATAAACTTAGTGCAAGGTCATAGTTTTTTATCACCACTTAGACATGGATCTGATATGCTTATTAGAAAGAGGGAAAAAAATGTTGGTCAATGAATAACTTCTCTGTTTTTATTAAGTAGTAGTAATAGCTGCGTTTATACCATGCTTTAGATATCTGCGTACTGCAGCTGTGAGGTTGTATAAGCAACCAAAAAAGAATCTTTGAAGCCCGTGGAGAAGGGGAATGCAGAATAACAAGATTAGAGAAGGTTACAAAATCAGCTTAGAAATAAAGTTTAAATGAAAAGTAGTCTCATCTTCAGACAGTTTTGCTGTGAACAGGAAAAAGTCCCTGTGATTCCAAGCTAAGTTTTTCACTGCTGCCAGAAGGCCACTTGGAAGCTACTGTATTTCTGAGTTCTGTACTCCTGAGGTGGGTGGTAGTGTAAGGTGTCAGTGAGGCAGATGCATGTCCACAACAGTGTTATAGTTAAAATTCAGAACTTGGGGGGTTGTATCATTTGCTCTCTTCTACCCTGGCCACTCCACCATGTTCTTCAGCCTCACTGCTGATATTCAACTTAAACCATTTTTCACTGATCGCAACAGTGCCATTTTTCAAGCTTGCTTTTCATACTAGCAAGTGAACTGTAACAGGTTTGTAGCTTTTCCAAATAAAATGAAACAACTGTTTGTCTGAGTGGGATTCTCTGTTAAACTCACTTCCTTTCTAATGAGGACAAACTGTACAAAATACATCCACAAGGCTATGCAAGTGCTCCTTTGTTAAGTGCAGACTCTTTTCCTGAGGTACTCAAAGGGTTAGTGTGGTTTATTCATCTCCCAAAAACCTCCTCTGTCCCCTGTTTCTGCAAAGAAGGAAAGGGGGGGGAGGGATGGGTGGTCACCTGTCAGAGGTCGTCTGGGAGGTGTGCCTGCTGTCACAGAGGAGCACATGACCTAACACAGGGTCCCCTCAAATCACTTGGCCAGCACATCCTAGAGGGTCTCAGAAATGTTCAAGATCCAGGCTTTAGCTTTTTGATAGGCCAGGAACTTGGTATTTTCCTGCCACATTAAGAAGTGGCACACAGCCCTTGGGACAATGGAGAATTGGGCTCTGAGCCCTGAAAATAGTCTGCAGTACCCTGGAATGCCTATCATCCCACTTAATGCTTGATGCCATTGCAGAGTTTCTCTAAAAGTTTTTGCTGAAATTAAAGTAATAGAATAATTTGGTTGTTTGTCACTGAATATCATAATGATCTAATGTTTAAAAGAGAAAACCTTTCATTATAATCTGAGATTATATGAGTTGGGCTAAATATAAGGAGAAGTATTCTCAATTACTTTATGTAAACTTGTGTTTAATACTGTGTTTAATATTGCGGCATTCCTCCAGGCTCTTCAACTAAAATTGTTTTTGCTGTCCCTGAATCTGTCTGAAATTGTATGCATTTTCATATCTGGGAATATAGCCTATTTTTATTACACCAAAAATATGGTTAGGGTTTATCCAGAGATATTTATACATATTAAAATTTTTGTCTACTGTAATAATTTTTTTCACATTTAGGGAAAATTAATTATGCTAGTGCAGTACAAAACAATGTCTTTCTAAATTTTTTTTAACTGAAAATGCTGCTTCCAAATGTCTGTATCTGTAAAGCTATGGAAATGCAGAATAGCTTAGAAAGTGCTCAAGACTGACTCATTCCAGTTTTGTCTTCATTTTAAACTTTGTACCATGGAAAGTTCAAAAGCTTTTTTTCACATTGTTTGTGAGGTTTCTCCAGAGGGAGTTTTCTGGCTCTGGTTAGAAAAGAACTCCCTGTCTTGCTAAAGATTGACAATTATGTACATTTCTGGCCTCGAACTTAAGCAAGCCAGCAGGCCCTCAGGGTGCTTAAAGTCCAGTTATGAACAGAAAGTTACTTTTAAAGAACATTTTTTAAACCTATTTGAAATTCATGCACTGATACAGTGATAAGCAGTTTGGGGGTGGGGAAGCAGGGAAGAGAGATTCCTGCTTTAGCTGTGTGTAGGTCAAATTTATCTGAACTGCTCCAGAAGCTTTTCTTGATTTTGGTGCGGACAAGTCTTCCAGAGTGAGAACAGGGGACTCCAACATAAAGAAAGTCCAATGCTTCATAGGGCCACAATGATAAAAAGACCTTTTCATTCTGCATCTGATATGTGCATCCTGCCCCTCTGTCATCATGATTCGGCGCTGTGACATGCTGAAAGATCATTAAGGTGGAAACAATGCTGAGCAGTCTTAGGATGATGTGGTGCACCATGATTATTTTGCATGTACCTGATTTATTGCACATCATATTTTCTCTTTCCTCGTCTTTCGGGTTCCAGGCACGTAGTTCTTACTTCTGCCAATGCCTGGTCTTGTATTCAGAAAAGAGAACAGGGATGCCCTGGGGTGTAGGCAAGTACAGTTTGTCCTGTGCCCCTTGGTTTGGGAAGCTTGAGAGTACCTTAGCTCATACGTTGCAATATATCCTGCTATTTAATGCATTACAGTCTCCACTTGTTTTTTCCTGATTACCTAGAAAAGAGCTCAAGAGAGGAACTCAAGAACTGTTCCTGAAAAAATGAAGATGTATTTGTTAGAAGACTGGACATTTTATCTTTGGTTGAAGATACAGTTTCCTTTTCCTTTCTCCAGATGACTAGCACAATTTCTGATATCCCTCAATTCTTATTGAGGCAGTTGTACCAGTAGGAGAGAGACCCTAAGAAAATGAGATTTTAAACAAGCTTAAAACATTTGCTGCTATGAAAGGAGAGACCTGTCTCAGTAATTTAAGAGAGGAAGGAAAAGGTAATAGTGAGTGAGGTTTTGAGCTGGTAAGACTGACTAGGTGTTATTGCTCAATAACACTTAGTGGCCTGATTTTTTTTTTTGGTAAGGCAATTTCTTGAGAAGAATGGGGACAGGCCTCATTTTTTGTTTGTTTTCTGAGTGAACAATGGTGTCCTCCCTCTTTTCTTGAACAATGGGGATAAAATAGTATAGCGTGTGCTTTGTTAAAACTGTTAAGATAATACATCTGTCCTGAAGAGCTCACCTTTTCCAGGGCTGGCTACAGACATGCACACGAGCATTGTGAGCCTGAACTCTGAAGAACCACTGCAGTCTGAGTGGACTCAGTACAGTTCAGCACCGTGTTCTGTGTCACTCCTCATTCCTCCTTCTGCCATTATAGTGCCTGTGTGTTCCCATGCTCCCCTCTGATGCATACCAGGGTGCAATGTCCCATTGCTCTGCTGCCAGTGCCCTCCTCAGTGTCTACCCCATCCCAAGGGCTTTGTGATGCCTATTCTTGTGTTTCCATCCTTCCCAAAGGCACAGGCTTTGTGCTAGAGCCTGTGCTCTTCTGTTTGCCTTCCTCCTGTGCCCTGCAATGCTTTCTTCGGTTGCAGTGGCTAGGTTTAAGGCACAGTGTTGAGTTGCTGCCCACCAGAAGGGGTGGTTCTGCTCCCTCCAGAGCCATGCTCCTTGGCACCACTCTTATCATAGAATCATAGAATCATAGAATAGGTAGGGTTGGAAGAGACCTCTAAGATCATCAAGTCCAACCCCTGATCCAACTCCAATTACTATATCATGGCACTAAGGGCCACGTCCAATCTCTTTTTAAAAACCTCCAGGGATGGTGAATCCACCACCTCTCTGGGTAGGTTGTTCCAATGCCTGATAACCCTCTCTGTAAAGAATTTCTTCCTAACATCTAACCTAAACCTCCCCTGGCAGAGCTTGAGCCCATGTCCCCTTGTCCTATTGTTGGTTGCCCGGGAGAAGAGACCAACCCCCGCCTGGCTATAACCTCCCTTCAGGTAGTTGAAGAGAGTGATGAGGTCGCCTCTAAGCCTTCTCTTCTCCAGACTAAACAACCCCAGCTCCCTCAGCCTCTCCTCATAGGACTTGTGCTCAAGTCCCTTCACCAGTCTCGTTGCTCTTCTCTGGACCCACTCCAGCACCTCAATGTCCTTCCTGAACTGAGGGGCCCAGAGCTGAACACAATACTCAAGGTGTGGCCTCACCAATGCAGAGTACAGGGGAAGGATCACTTCCCTGCTCCTGCTGGCCACACTGTTCCTGATGCAGGCCAGGATGCCATTGGCCTTCTTGGCCACCTGGGCACACTGCTGGCTCATGTTCAGCCTCCTGTCGATCAGCACCCCCAAGTCCCTTTCTGCCTGGCTGCTCTCCAGCCACTCTGTCCCCAGCCTGTAGCGCTGCAGGGGGTTGTTGTGGCCAAAGTGCAGGACCCGGCACTTGGCCTTGTTGAACTTCATTCCATAATCAAGCCCTTTGGTGAGTCAGTTTGAGAGAATAGTTTTCTGTTGGATTAACAAGTTGAATTGCCTTTCCAAATGGTTTGATGTGGTGCAAGAGAGGGTGTGGACCAGCAGGGCCAGGAGTCAGGGAGGGAAAAGCAGGACCACCCAAGTCAGAATGGTAAACTGACTCAGTCATGTCATGTAACTTCGCTTGTATTTACTTCATATGATGTAACTTGACCCATTTCTACTTTCTCCCTGATTGAAGAGAAGCTTTTCATTTTGAAACTGCGTTGAGAGAATCAGCAGATCCAAAGTACAGGATATTCTGTACCAAGACAGGATAATGGCAAGCATCAGCTGACTCTGCTATCTGAGGATGCAAGGAGAGGTGTTCAAGCTATTGATGGTGCAAACCGCATGCCAGGGACTCAGATTTTGTAAGTTTTTGTTTGGTTGGTTTTCTTTTCAGGTCATAGTAGTTGAAAGGTTCTGGCTGTTGATTAAAATAGTTCTTGATAATTTAGAACTGAACAAATATGGTATTAAAATTGCGATGTTGATGCACACTCATTATGATGATGTTCTGTTTCTTCTTTTTCTTCCTATGCTAACGAGCACAACCCTCTGTGCAAATACTCTTAGACTTATACCAGAGTAAGATATTTCATCAGGTTTTAAAGCACGTCCCAAGCAACTTGTACTAAGGACAGATATTTACTAAACTGGGAATGCTAGTAGTGGATGTACAGTAATTTATGTTCCTATATTATTATGAAAAACTGATGTCTTCCCACTGCATGATCTAAACTGACACTATTCATTTTATCTCCTTCAATGGGCATTCAGATGTCACAATGCTGTTAATGAATCCACTGAAACATAATGTTGGAATTGTATGCTAGAGAGCTTTTACAAAGCAGTACCTAAATATTAGGTGCTGGAAAATTAAAATTACCAAGAGTTTGTGCAAGCACACAGCTGATTTTGTATTATTAACATCTTTGGTTTGTGCTCGGAGTGATAGTATGTGCTACAGAGCTGTAATTAGGGCTGGGTTGTGTTCGAGTCTTGCTATCGTGCTGCATCAGTTTGTCACTGTTAGAATTGCTACCCCTGAACCTGTTCCTTGCTCACCCAGTTAGCTAATTAGTGACCTAGAGATAAAGTGGCATTTATTGGTACTAGAAAAAATGGCCTTTCCTTTTTATGCAGAAGCAAAAAACAGGTCAACAAGCAATTTGCACGTTCTTCATCCACACACAGTGCAATGGAAGATGATAATGCTTATCTTGTCAGGAGGTGGATTTCACTTTTTTCCTTACTATTTCATTAGGCTTATATTTTCTCCCTGGAATTGTTCTCTCTTTTTTTGTTGGTTTTTTTTGAGGTTTGTTGTGGTGTTTGTTCATTTGTTTGTTTTGGAGGTTGTGTGTTTACGCTCAGACTGTTGGTAATGGTGGGACCATGTTCATGAGTTTTCATTAAAAAGCAGATTCCTAAAAAGGATTCCTCAGATTAGAGCTTCCTCACTGTGTAATGGAGTTTAAACTGGAGGGGATAGGCAGACAGTAGACAGAGACTGTCCTCACCTATTTACCAAATGGTGCAAATGGTTGTTGAAATTCGTGTGGGAGACAACACTCCTTCTTTCGTGCAAACACATCCTCCAAGAAAAGCCATGTGCTGTGGGCAAAAGTAGTCAAGGGCTTGCTGCTTTTCTCTTGCTAGTGTGAGAGGCCAACCATAGCTAGCTCATATACACACAAAGACTCATGTTTGTGGGTATGTCCACTCTGTGTATCCAGCCTGACTCCTACCTTATTTTAGCTACGGTGACCATTTCTCCACTAGTTTAAGAAATATTCTGTATTTCATTTGTGACATGAGTAAAAGAAATGCTGGATCATATCTGTGGAGCAACACTCAGCAGTGCATTTGCTTGTAGAACCTTATTTTTGATTTTAAAACATCGGCCTCAATCTTCTAAGAAAAACTCCAACACAAAACTAAAAACACTTCTTCCTCTCTGTTAAGATAGTCCTGAATTGCAGAATTAGGACAAAAATCAATTGAAAATATGGGTTCATGTTAGAGAATCTGCCCCAAGCTTCTGATTTTGCATTTGTAATCCAGATATGGACAAGACATGTCAGGAAGAAAACTTCCTCAGAGGTTTATAAATGCCAATGTCTAACATCAAATGTTTGCCTGGTGCATTACATACTATACTGCAAAGGTTTATTGCTTGCTAAATGCAAGGTAAAGCTCTGAAGCAAGGTGCAACCTCATTTCCCTTTGTAAGCCTTCAAAACAGCTAAATGGGAGCTCTTCCAGAAAACTCTCTGGAAACTTTCATCTGGCCTCAGTGCTCTATAAATAGAGAGGAGGTCTTCATCCCTGAGGAGGTTTTGCAATGTTGTTCTGCGGGGGAGTGCTGAGCTCCGATGGAGGCAGAGAGTTATGGAGCAGTGTGGTGGAACCAGGAAAGGGAACAGGATCTCCTTGAATGTGAGGTGAGGTCTGAGGACATCTTGCGAGGAGAAAAATGAGGATGTAAGGCTCTTCCCAAAAACATGTGTGCAGGGAGAAATTCCCTTAGACATTGTGCAGAAACTACTGCCAAAATGGTAGTAGTGTGGAAAATGCAGCCGTAGTGACTGTCAGCCGCAGATGACAAAGATACCTGCCTCAATCCGTCAAGAAACACTCCTGGAAAGGCGATCTTTCACTCTCCACAACAAATGAAGAAATGGTTTCACTGGGATCAGTGAAAACAGCAATACACGCTGTAAGAATTACTGTTGTTTGCCATGCAGAAATTATTTAGTTGCTCTGATGGACTGTCATGAGTGAGATAATGTGACAGAGTGATCACAGACTTAACTCTGGACTAAGTCCCAAGAGCAAAACACTTGGAATGTTGTTTCTAAAAAATGTGTAAATATAGAAGAAAACCAGCTTACTGTTACAAAAACTAGAAGAATCTGTCCTAACACTCTCCATTTTCATTAATGTAGGTCCCTTGATTGTGATGGCAGATTGAAAAGCATTATCTTCCAAAATTTAGCTACTGTATATTTTCTAAGATTTAGCTACAGATTAAATGTGGGGGCAAAAATGTGTTAGGGTCAAGATTCGTGTATTACTTTCAAAAGAAATAACTTTAAAAAATAGGATGGAAAAATGAAAATTTCACTCTGATTTTTGATACCTCAGCCTCATGGTAATATTAAAGTCTCGTTTACTATACATTTGAAAGAGGAATACTCCACTACTTGTTTGGCTACTTTTGGCGTAAAAAAATTGGAAAATATAAAAAAGAGGCTTCATTTTGGCTAAGCACAGTAATTTGGAGCCAACAAGACTAATTTGGGAGACAATATTCTGTCTACAGAAGAATGAAAAATGAGAGCAAACCATTTTCCCGCTCACAGACTGCATGTTGAACACACTGGTCTATAGATAAGTTATTATTTGACCTCAAAGACCTTTGATAGGTGATCTTTAAATGTTTTTCTTTCTGCCAGCAGATTTTCAGAGTTAAGAGAAATCTTTATTTTGTTGATATAAAAATAATATAGAAATAATAATATAGGAATACCAAGCCATTGCTCTACAAGGTTATCATTCCTCTGCCTTCCTGAAAGTGTCATCTAGCTACAATTTCTTTAAAGGTGAGGAAGATGTGCTTTTCGTGCCAAAATAGTACGTACTGCTTTCAGCGTGCTAAGGTTTTATGGTAGTGTTTTAAAATCAGATCTTAGACAGGAAAGGATGAATGATACAATGTGCTAATTATAAGGTAAGTTACAAGGAAAAGAAACCTCACAAAACCAAAACTGATGACAAATCACTTGGTCATGCTTGGCTTCTAAGTAATCGTGACAAAATGTACAAATGGGAGGGGATTTCAAACAGTGTCTTGCATTAGTTCCGAAACTCTTCCCTTTGCTTTTTTATTCTAGTGAGCACAATCATCCTCGCATATCCTAGTCTACTTCAACTGAATTGTCTACTGCAAACTCAAAGGCCAGAGTGGAAAGAGTTTTCTTCATGTAAACAAACCTGTTTACACACACACAAGATGAGTGGTCACTGCAATGTTGTAATTCCTCTGAGCCCCTTCACAGACAGCTTAAGGCTGTACTCTTGAAGTGGTGCACACGTAGCTGTGTACAGTGGTTTTCAGAATATTTTGTTAATATTTTGCTAAGTACTGGAATACATTTTTCATAAATTGGTCTGGCTGCACACTGTGTTGCTGTGAGAGTGCCTGAGAAGGAAGGGAGAGGCCAGAACTTGTTTTCAAGTGGTTTATTGACTATTAAACCCTTATAGCCAGATAAAAGCAGCAGCAAATAACCTGATCTATGTGTTACAACAGTGCACAGTCTCACCTTCTCCCTCCTTGCATCGTATTTCCTATCTAGGTCACTGTGCAGTGCAAAGCTGTTGGTTTACCAGATAATGTTTCTACACATTGCTCCAGACACGGTGATGACAGGCACGTTCTCAGGCTGTTTATGCAAATCACTAGTGTCTCGAGCCCCGTCCTGGCACATATTTTACCTTCCTCCTTGCTGATTTGGTACATGGTATGGCTTGCCCAGCCCTATGGATGGCATTTGCTATACTGACATCTAAACAGCTTTGTAGATAAAGCCATCTTGCCATCAGCCTGTCAAACATAAATTCCATCACTACCCTGCAACTGCTGTGTAATTAAATGTTCTCCTGCTAGGCATACTCTGGTTTAACGAGTTTTATGAGTCATGGCAGCAAAGGGAAAGGAGAGTCCCCAAAAACAAGAATGGGCACAAACACCCCCTTGATAATTATCTTATTTAGAGAGAATAAGGTTCTTGCTCATATAGAGAAGTCAACACCAGGTCTCTTCAGATCCCTTGTCAGAGTATCTCACACTGATGCCCAGTGAGGCACCTGGAGAAAGTGATTTTGCAGTTCTGAATTACATAAAATGTGGTAGGACAGACGCTTGCAAGGAAGTGGTTTGTTTGCGGCATATTGGTTTGAGAGTGCTTGAGAAGGAAGGAATAGGTGAGAACTTGCAAATTCTGTGCTCTCATAAACTCAACCCCAAACCCATCTACATCACAGGACATGTATTACATGTATGAGGAGAGCATTGCCAGGGCCCAGTAGTCAAGATCTGAGTGTTTAAAGCAGCACCAAAACAATTTCTCCCTAGCTGCAAGCAACTAGGGGCATGAAAATTGCTGGTGTGAGGAGGCAGCTCAGCAGCATCGCTCTCTTGTCTGGCTGAGGCAGAGGAGTGCACTCTGTGCATGGCCGGGACCATCTGCACCCCCTGCTTCCAAACCTTGCTGTTCCAGCAGGGAGGGGCTGTGCCACTGGCAGCATGGGCAGGACAGTGTGACTCTGCTTGCCCCCAGGGCAGACCTACATGCAAGCTTCTCCATGACTCCCAAGTCGGGGAAGAGGCAGTCAAGGAGCATGTGGGAATGAAAAAGGTTTGGTCACATCTGGAGTTCCTCTGACCAGACTTGTCCTCTTGGTGTAGCTTGCACTGAACACAACAGGCCAAAGTCAGCTTCTGGGTGCATGGGACAAATCACCAGAGGTGCATAAGTCAATCTTTAAACTCCAGGTCTGTTGGCTGAAGAGATTACCGCTCACCCAGCACTCAGGCACACTCACCCCCCCGCCAGCTTTCCTTGACCTATTTACTGGCATTGAACTAAATACAGGCAGACCTTGTGTTTCAGCTGCCTGAGTTAGCATGGATCAATTTGATTCTCGAGGTCCGAGGGAGCACATACAACCGGTTTTGCTTACAAACATGAGGGTAGTGGTGGTTAAGAGGAGAATGGTAATAGCCAGTGAGATTAGACTGGGGTACTGACACTTCAACAACAGCTGGAAAAAGACTTAAATCTCCAGCCTGTGTCCATATGGCTGTTGTCAGGCTACGACTGCCTAAGCAGGGCTTCAAGAAGAGCTGTTCCCTTCCTTCTTCTCCCCATGCCACCTCAAGAGGTGCTGCAGCTGCCCCAGCAGCATGCCTGCTCCTTCTGTGGCTACCCTTGTCCTCTTCCAGGATTGAGCACTGTGTGCTCATGCAGGGACTGGCCAAACTGTGCTGAGCCAGCTCATGTCCAGTGCTTGCAGCAACACACAGACCAAATGACAGGGCTCTGTGCTGTCCCCCAGATGGGACAAGGATCAGCCTGTGCTGTAACCCCTCTGCTTACCTTGTCCTTCCACCTTAAGGTCTTCATCTATCTGGGTCCTGTTGCAAATGCCGAATTAAACTCTTAATACCCCCGAGCAGGGATGGAGGGTTAAATCAGATGAAAGATTAGAGTACCTTTGCAGGATATATGCTTAACTAAGGGTACTGAGTCTACAACTAAGGTCTGAAATGCCACCAGGGAGCTGGCTACACCCCTGGTGGTGCCAAGATTTGCCAGGCAGCTGCCTGTGTGAGCTGCTGGTCCCTGTTCATAGACAGATTGCTGCTCTGTGGGTAGCTTGGCAGCTGCCTACTCAAGACCAGGACACCAGCCTTCTTTGGTGGGCATCCTAACCCACTGGCAAGAGCAAGTGGCGCATGAAATACTTTGCAAAACCCTGCAACCCCAAGGCACATGTTTGACCTGCAGAAGGTAGAGGGGTTCACACACAGTCTGCTCCTCCAGACACAGATAGCTTCTTGCTTCTCCCATTTTCAGTCCTCCACGCACTTTTTGAGGTAGCCACCACAGCACATGCTTGAGGTGCTGGCAGAAGAGAGAGGCCTGTGCAAGCAAGAAACGTGGTCTGTATATGAGAAGCATGGGAGGTCTGGCATGCAGGACCTTCAGTCTGTACATCCCAGGAAAAATGAAAAAACAGTAAATAAAGCTGTCTGCTTGTTTTGGCTCAGGTGACTGGAGTTTGAAACTAGGTCGTGTGAATTAGCATAATTTCATTTCCATCACTGTCTTTTATAAGCTGTAAAGTTCATGCTGTATCTCATATGACTTACAATCTTTATAAGCTTCATTTTTGATCTCTTTTTAAACTGTGATATATCCATGCTATTTTTAGTTTTGCAGACTATTTTTGGATAATATCTACAGGATATGGTCTTTTTTTTAGCTAGTCTTACAACCAAAACTCTCCTTCTCTTATACCTTGATTGCTGCAACATCTTTTCTCTGGCCGTGAGATACATACACATTTACCTTGTGTCCGCATACATATTCACAGGGCTGCTGCAAAAGTTGTTATCTTTGCTTGCTATTTTGTCACCCCTTTCCACTGATCTTCTTATCTCAGTGGGAGAATTACTCAACCCAATTTGTGTAGTCCATGCTGATGGTATTACTCTGTACATACAGATGGACTTCTTTACATACACACACAGTGGATGGGGCGACTTTGCTTCGCCCCAGGTTGCAGCAGGAAGGAGTGCACCCCTCAGGTCTCACTGCAAATGAGCCGCAGGCCATTGAATCACTGGTAGTGGCTGTTTGTTTCCAGCACTACCTTTCCTGGTGTCCCAAGGCCCCATTGATGTCTCATCAAGGATATGCACCACCCCTGTGATGGGCAGGAAAGTGAGGAGCCCTGGGGAAAGGCAGCTACAGGGTGCCAGAATAGATGTATTGCCACCCCCAGAGCAAATTCCTCCTATCAGAAGCCCGATTGCTGTGATCTCCAAGTTGCCTCAAGAAACAGGTTTTCAAGGGGAGCCTCTAGGACAAAGAACCTGATTTTCATTAGTATAATCCATGATGGGCCACTCAAGCAATCTGCAAATTCAGGTACCCCAGAGCCACTTCTTCCCTGGTAGATCCTACATAGACTCTTCCTCCTTCATCAGCTCTCCTGCTGCTGAGATGTGTGAGTTATCTCTGGGGCTTATTTTAAGGAACAGTATGGTACTGATCTGCAGTTTTTCTGAGGTGTATGCCATATATGTGGAAATACTGTAAAGCTGCTCTCAACAAGCACAGATTGAGTTTCCCCTAATTTTAAACCATCGAACACAGCTGCTTGTCTTTGCTTTCAAAGCCTTTCAAGCCTATCCCCTTTCTTTCCATGCCAAAATACAAGGTGAAATCCCACCCTCAAGGAGATGCCCCATATTGCCCCATACTCAGATTTTGTCCCTTAAACTTTGCGCTCTTTATAATGCTGCCTTTCACTTTCAGGAGATGCACCAGGGAACATCTGCTTCCCAAAAGCTCCTTAGACCGTCTGCAGCCATCTGGCAGTGGCAAGGCTGCGGGTGTCCAGCTGCCCCTTGGGCTGGCCAGGCAGTGATACTGCAGTGATACTGCATTTCTAAATGGGGATGACATTAAGTGGTATTCGCGTACTGCTCAATTTCTCTGCATGCTGCAAACAAGATTAACTCAGATTTTAGAAAGGAAAATAGACATATATAGGCTATGAGTTCATGCAGATGTTTGTACAGATTGCTTAGGAAGTGAGGATCCCAACCCTCATAAAAATAACAAAAGAAAATATTCTAGATTATTTTGGTGAATTCTGGCCTCTTATTGTCACACAGAATTTGCCTTGCAGGCTATTCTAGGGCATCAATCTATTTTGTCTTAAGACAGTAGTTTCTTTCTTCCCCAACCATATTCTAGTATTTTTATTATACAAAACAAAAGAGTTTAGACATTTGTGCTAGAAAAGGGTACTGTTATAACAATGCAGAGGTAATCATCTGCACCTATTGTGCAGACAGCATAAAGATATTTCATAATAGAACAGCAATTCCAAATAAAAACTGGAAGAAATTTAGCAGTGTAAGCCACTTCTCTATCAACACAAGTAGGGATTTTGCCAGTACAAATGAGTTTGCTTACAAAACATCACAGCTCTTACTGCAATTATTATTCTAGGAAAACTAGTAGATCCAGACTGCCTACAAAAACATGACTGCAGCAGCCACCAATACCCTGAGGACTTACTACACCAAAGTCAGTCCAGTTGTAGCTTTTGAATTCATTGAAAGTTATTCCAAGAATGACTTTGTCCCACCGGACTGGATTTCCTTTCATAACAGGGTGTAAAATCACATATTCCAGGAAATATGTAAAAAGTAAAATTTTTTTTATGGTTGGGGGAGGGACTATGCAGTGACACTGAATCGTTTCTGTATTGCTGCAGGAATTCTGCCCCTCCAGTAAGTATACAACCTCCCACCAGGGTGCTGTCCTCCTTATGAGGCTTATGAGATCTTTACAGCTCCAGGTGGCCTCTTTTTCCCTCCTAGATAGCGCAACTAGGCCTCACAGCCAACACAACAGTTAACCAGAACTTTTTTTAGCTTGATAAATATATCTGAGTGAAGGCATTGTGTGGTGTGTGTGAATCCAAGTGGGGCCGAGGTGTGAGCTGGGCAGCAATGCAGCCCAGGGCTGAGGCAGCCGTGTGTTGGGCAGGAGCAGCTCACTCCCTCCCAGCACATAAGCAGTGGAAGCTTACAGCATGTAGGGCACAGCCGTGTAAATCCCTCTCAGCTACATGACTTCCCAGTCCCATGGTTTGGTTTCCATCCAGGGCTCAGGTGGCCTCTCAAGGGGGCATGCCAGGTTACCTGTGAATGGATGGCTTGGGCACCTGGCCCCACACTCAGCCTGGGCTCTTCTCCCTTTGTGAGGCTTATCTGGACTCTCTTATCTGTTCTCCTATGTTCTTGCTTTTCTAAGCCTGACAGAGAAATAAAAGTACCATTTTCCCTCCATCAGGAGAAACAAAGCTGTTTCTGGGTATTGAGGCAGCAAGACACGGAATGCTAATGTCAGTCAAGTTTGGATGTCACCACTGGCAAACTAAGCAGCTGGAATGGTGGTGGCTTTCCTAGGTATTTTAGCTACAGCAGTCCTTGGGAAGTTGGAATGGGAGAGTACAAACTACTGCCTTGCTCCCACCTCTGCTATGTCCCCCTCCTGCAATGGTGTTAGGACAGCATACCCAACTCTTAGGACAGCATACCCAACTCTTAGGACAGCATGCCCAACTCTCCATGATATTCTGCCAGCTCCCTGTAGCAGTTTGACCATTTCCATGTCCTCTTGAGTGTAAGCCAGCCCCACTTCTGGTCTTTTTTCCTTCATGTGGCAAAAGTCAGCTTTGCCAGTTCAGCTGGGGAGCCCAGAGAAATGTCTTTGGCTGGTCAGACCCAACCAAGTGCCCTAAAGTGCAACATTCCCTGGGTCCGCTCTACCAAGTACCACACAAGGGATTGGCATGTTTTGGTACCTTCACTTATGATTAACATTGACCCATTTTACTTTATATTGCAGTGGCCTAGGAAAGTGCCTACAGTCAGCGACTGGACCTCATCTTAGAGAGAAGTAAAAAATTAAAACTCATTTAATTCAGGCCCTTGCAGTTGTCAGTCAGAAGTTTTGCTTGCAGCTGAGTGATGTTCAGATGCCATAGGCAATATGGCCAACCTATGCAGTTTCACATGGTTCTGGCTTTGACTCTCATTGCTGTTTCATCCTAGGTTTGCGATGCTGCTCCATTGCCAGGGTGCACGTAGCTCCACAGGATCAATGGCGAGGAGAGCCTGTTTCACAGACTGGCTTCTGGCAGGTGTTTCACATGTGGTCAGCTCAGACCATTACTTGGCACTGAATGTGACTCAGAGTGTGTCCCTCGCTGCACTGGGCAGTGCATAGGCATGTGCATCTGGGCAAAACAGGTGCAAACCACTGCCATTCCTATGTGGAAATGACCCTGCTCAAGCACCGGGGGCTGTGTCACTTGAGGTGTTCTACCTCCATGAAGAATCGTGCCTTGGGCTTCTTTTCAGTCACCTGCTTGGGTGAAGGGGAGTTTGTTTTAATGTGTAAGGTTGAAAACTTCTGTGGTTTAGGAGTTGCTTCACATGCAGCTCAGCTGTCACAGCTCAGTAGCAGCTGCCTCCAGGGGAAGGGGAGAGTGGAAAGTGAAGCACAGACACCCTACAGCTGTAGGACTCTACTTGTGTGGCTTTGCTTTTTCCTGCTTTTGTAGAACAGTGCAAGATTTATGTATTTCAGTATCTGCCGTGTGCACATATTACTGATTTGTTAAAAGCCTGCTGGTTACTCCCCTTCATCTCTTGCACCCAACTACTCTTTATCCTAATTTGGTGTTTGGAAAAATCTTGTCACCCCAATTACATTAGCAGAAGGTGAAGGTAAACAAGAAGGAAACAAGAACAACAGCATATATCCCATGCTGGTAGATTACTTGTTCTTTTCCTGTGGAACAACTGTGGATGTTTTTCTTATTTAAAAAAAAAAAAAAAGAAAGAAAGAAAAAAACCCAACCAACCCCCAAACCTCTGGATAACTACCAGCTTCAGCTACACCAGCCATACCCAGCTGTATGCACGCAGCTGAGTGATGCCCTTCCAGAGCAGGGCACATTCCAGTCACTTGGCTCTTTGGGATTAACTGTCCCTTTCATCAAGTTGGCTTGGACTACTGTTGCTGTTGATCATGCAATGCAAATCTTCCTGAGAAAGACTCTCAGGCTATTGATTACAAAAAAAAGCCATTTTGACAACCATAACTAAAATACAAACCCTCAGTGTTGTGGGCAGTTGTTGCCATAGATAGGAACTGTGTTATTGATCACAGCCAGATATGAAAATATGCACCCTTTGCACCACATGACGTTGAATATCTAGTGTAGCAAGATGAAAGTTACCACTTATGCCAACTGGGGGAAAGAGCTCTGCCAGAATGTGGGAGGACATAATTTATCTAACATCCTACCTAACACTAAAGGCTGAGAACAACAAGCAGGAGGAGAATTACGACACTTCTGCTTGTGAAACATCATGCCTGAGAAGCAGAAGGGTGTGGATTTATCCCCACCTCACTTTAGGTGTCTAAATGAAGCATCTAAGTCAGGAGCACAGTTGTGCCAGGCACTTCTTCAGAAAGAGAAGTGGTTAAGATTTTAGGAGGGATAAATTGCTTTCTAGAGGCACCTCCCTCTCTCTCAACCACAGAACACCACACAGAGCTACACTCCTCACCTCCTCACTGGCTCCAGTGAGGGAACTGGGTGGCAGAAACACTGCCTGAAGGGAAGATACTGGTAGTTGTTTGGGACTGCTCTTAAGGAAGGGAAGGGGGAAATTCTAAGTGATTGGCTCAGGGTTTCTGTATGAGGGGACAGCCACAGCCAGCAGCAGTCAGCATGTACAGCAGATCCTGTTATCTCCTGCGCAGAGCTGTGCTTCAGAAGAAGGTTGTGCTGGTATAGTCCCCATGAGGTAAGAACCTCCTGTGATGCCAATCCCTAATCTATGCTGATTTACACTAGGATGAAAATATCCCCCAGAGGTTTTACACTAGTGAAAGGTCAGCCTGACTGGGACATCAGGGCGAACACATAAAGGAGTGAGTGAAATAGCAACTTTTCTCTCTGTGAGCTGGAGCTCTGTTCTAAAGATAAGACTCCTGAACTATTTATTGGGACAATTGTCTGTCCCCTCTGCATAAGAACAGGCTTACCTCCAAATGCTATCACTGTTAGAATAGGTATTGGACAGTTTTGAGGAGCCTTGGGCTCAGGCCAGGATTGCACTGTGCTAACAGAGAATTTAAAACTCAGCCCTGTCCCATATCCTCTGCCTTCCACAAGCTTGTTCACAGTGTGTTCCTTATTAATGCTTGTTATGAAAACTTCCCAAAACCCATGGGACTCCTGGGTGCCAGCAGATCTTACATTCATGTGAGCTGCACCAGTGTACAAGTTCAGTGCACTTCCTTGATGCCAACATGTGCAAAGGAAAAGTCACCTTTAACCTTCCCAGCAGACACTGCTTTCCTGGGGTGCAGGGGACACCCTGCAGGTACCCACTCCTTCCTTTCTGACCACAGAAAACCACTGCCAGCACGAAGGGAGAGCAGAGAGAGGGTGGCTGCAAGAAATATTTGGAAAAGTTCCAGTTATTGCAAGTACAACTCTGAAGAAAAAATGCGGGTGGTTCAGTAAACCTGGCATGGCCATCAATGACAAAGTGACAAAGGGCATTTTCCTGTTGGTCAGCCTCGAGCTTGGGAAGAAGGGCCATGTCAAAGCAGTGGAGGTGAAAGTCTGCATCACTATGAACATATGTAGAAAGCCAGTCCCCAAGAGATGATCAATGGTTTGGGAGGTCTGAGATGCTCCAGATGTATTGGCACAATTGACAGAGCTTACAGTCCTATTGGCTGACCCACACTCTCATCTGCTCCTTTCAAGAAGGAGGCTTTGCAGTTCAAAATACAAAAGAGCACTTTTATGTTGTGTTATGCACCTGACTGTCCGCCGTGGTCAACATACTGTTTTTAAAATAATAGGGTCCAGAAAAGGTAATATTAAAACTTTCAAAATACACATTTCTTTCCCCTAGTGAGAAAGGTAGCAGGCTCTATGGATGTGCAGTCATAACATGGATAATCAATAGTAGTTTTGTGCCTCCCCTTCCTCCTCTCTCTAGGAGCCTGTGTGCACCTTCCTCACTACTGCACTGGCACATGTGTTTTGGACAGACCTAGTGCTTGCTCAGGTAGGTCCCCACAGACACTTGTGCTGCCACAGCCAAGAGCATGGCATGCTGCAGTGCTGGGGCAGGGGCAGAGAGCAGTGAAGGGGCAGGGGTACAAATGCTGCACGGGGGCTCAGCAACGTGCCCTGGCTTGTTTCCTGTTGCCTTGGTGGAGGAAGCACCTGGGCTGGAGAAATGAGCTGTTTAACTGCTGCCCAAGATTAAAATTAAGAATGCCTCTGCAAAACTGGCAGCTGGAGAAATGGAAGAGGATTTTGTATTTTGCACCACTGTGAGAAAAAGGAGCAACCTTCCTTGAGGGCTGGGAGGCAGAGGTTCAAAGATTTGCCTCCCAGTTTGTGTAACTGGTGAGACACCCGCTTGTGTAAGACCGGAATTCAGGAACGCCTTCCTGGGACACCACCAGAAGCTGCTGTGAGGACAGGAGCATGGTCAGAGATGGGAATTGATCCCTTGGAGCACTGAGCCTCGCCTGGGTCCCTGCAGGCAGACATGTGGTAAAGGTTTTTTAGAAACTAAATAGATCTCATACCGAAAAGCAGCAACATTTGCTGCTGTCTTCCTCTGTGGGAAGCCTTTTTGGTCATGCCTCTGGTAATTAGCAACTTTCCTTTTAATTTCAGGACTTGGTCTGTTAATGGCCAGTTTGCAGTCAAATATTTTTGAGTCAGATTGTCCTTCAAGTTTGTCTTTTTCTGTCCTGTCCCCCTGTGGTGTTTATGGCAAGAAATCATAAGCTCTCTCATCCTTTGCTTTGCTGAAGTTTTTCCAATGTCTCACAGGACAGTCTGTTTATTCCCTGTAATTTTCCTGGACATGTCTTCACAGCACCTGTTCCAGTTTGAGTGCTTTCTGAAAATAGATCTAACTGGAATTGTATACAATATTCCAGATGAAGTTTCTCCAGTGCCTTTTTCACAATGCTATTAGCATTTACACCCCTTTTCTGTCTGATTTTTACTACACCATTTGACTCTATCTGTATAATTTAATCTTTGAATGATCTCTGTTATATCTATAACTTTTTGTGTACCAGCAACATCCTCCAGCTGTCCATTGTTGACAGATTTCATCGCATATCAGTCATGTTTCACAACAATCCTGGGGTTTTTTAGTATCTAAACTGTCAGTAAAAATATTGAAAATCCTAAGACTAATCTCTGTGGAACCCCCTCATCCCAGCATTCTTCCCTTAAGGCAGTTCCTCACTGCTTTACAGTTTGCCTACTAATCTCCATCTTCTCCAGTTTGCCTTTTAATCACTTAAGTTGTGGCACTGAATCAAATGCTTTACTGAAGTCCAATAGGTGAGACGTACCATGTTTCTTCTGCCAAAGCGACTGAGTTAATCACACCTAAAAACATAATTGCTTAGTCTGGCATGATGTAGTTTTAAAAGACCCATCTTGCATCTTATCCTGTTTCCCAGCTACTCATTGCATACAATTTGTAGTTACTCATTCCTCTAAAATTTTTTTCTAAAGCTCTTGATATGCAATTGGCAGATAATCTGGTGAGGACATGTTCCATAGACTTTCTCATAAATCGGATGTGGGATTTTTGTGTAATGGATCTAAATAATACTCTATGCCTACTTGTGCTTTCATCAGCTTTTAACGTGATCTGTTTTTAACTCTTAGCTTATCAGTCAGGTGAATGCTTGCTCGTGAAGGTGTAGGCAGATTCACTGACCTTATTCAGGACTTTCTGCAAAGGCTTTATGTGTTTTCATGTATTTTATGCTTTAGTTCTCAGGTTGTGCACTGTGTGAATGCTTTGTGCCTTCAGGCTCTTGGGAGAATGGGTTGTAAAATTTGTAAGGAGCTGTTTGGCTGACTGTAGAATATAAAATTAGTGTTTGAAAGGGGAGAGCAAAACAGACAGGGTAAATGAAGTGTTTCTCCTTGGAGTCACTCAAGTTTTTTGACAGCTGCAGTGTTGCAGGAGCAACTCAATGTCATGGGAACACAGGAATTTGTTTTCATCAGAGTTGCTTTCCCTGCCAAGCTGGCAGCAGCTATAGGTGAAGCCTTAACAGGGAAACACTTTCATACTGCCTGTGCTAGAAGGGGAGTTCTCCACCAGCGACTAAGTGACAGAATAGTCACCTTCATGTGACTTTCACCTTTTGATCCCTTTCCATCTCCTCCCTGCCCTTGTTGTGTTTTGTTTTGTTTTCTTGTCATTTCATAGCTACAGTAATGTAGTAACTTCATAGTGATCTTCTCAAGCTCTCTAAATATCTCTTCTTTATTCTCTACTTACCAAGACATTGGATGGCAGTGAACACATGGATGCTTGAGGATTTGCACATTGCAACGGCAGAACTCACAAGGTGAGAAAAACAAGTATTGTGTAATTCTCAGATTTCCAGCTTAGCAAAGATAAGGCTTCCTTCAATCCTCAAACTGTTTCCTACAACCATTCTGAGGATCATCCCCACAGCCTGCTCTGAGTTATGGGATATTCTGGAGGAAGTTAACTTCTGTCTTTGATCCTGCATCAAGCTTCTGTCATTTATGAGCCCAGCATCTAGTGAGCTCTCTACCAGTAGGTGATCCACTGTGTTTTGCCCAGCACGGGGAGGGGAGGGAGATTCCTTGAGGTTAAGCATGTAACTTAACAATCCTAGTGGGACACAGACCAAGATAAGAGCTAGAGGGGATGCTGATGGTCAGCCTAGTGATAGTGTTTGCACTTATGCAAGTGTTGGAGGGTGTGTTCCCCAGACATGTGGGGAAACAGCAAAGAAAATACCTATTTGCAAGGGTGAAGGGGAGGTCAGTGAGATTGAGCATTGCAATTATTTGCTAGTATGGACCCCTTCACTGTTCTCTCTATACAGTTCGATCCAGGCACTAACAAGCTGGAAAAGATAGCCACAGCCCTGTGGATTTAGAAATACACTGGAACACTCTCTGCTTTTTAAATTCCATTTCAAAATTACTGCAAACAGACTAAAATTTCTCTGCCATGGGTATTTATGGGATGCTCAAAGCACAATAATTCATGTCTTGAAGTGTGCTGTCTACTTGTACTTGAGATATTGCTGTCAGACATCTAGTCTAATCCACTTCTCACACTGCCAGGTACATAAGGCAGATGTCTGTCATCACCAACCAGTTTTGTCCCAGACCAGTCCCTGTTAAAGTTGCTGACTTGCGATGTTGCTGCTTTAGTCATTGCTGTGTTTCCTCGTGTTCTTCGCTGTCTCTTCTTTCCTCTTCATGTTGAAATAGGGCTTGTTGAAGGACCTGGTTATCTGGCACTCTCAAAACATGGCCAAGGTCAATCTGTTTTCTCCACTGTACTGTTTGTACAGCTGTGGGTAATCACGCAGGCTCTGAAATCTCAGCATTCCTTTGGCTCTCTGACTGCTTTATGATCACTGTCCCCCCGCAGGCATCCGCACTGAAAGCACTTTGATTTCTGGGGAATAGACATGTTCTTCCAAGACTTCAACTTGTACAGGTGTATGTGAAATGTATATTTAATAACAGTGGCTCAAGAGCTTACAGGGAAGCTTACTGTTGATGCTGATAACTTCCATATGGGATGTATACTTGTCATGGAAACAAAGAAATTATTCTACCCATTTTGATATCATATTCTTAGACCAGTGAGTAGAGACATGCATGTTATGTATAGATAGCCTCAAAAGACCCATGCTACAAGCTTATCCTATGTTGTGAATTACCCTTACATAGCCCATGGTAAATTTAGAAACCATTAACAGAGGCATATAACATTTAAAAGGAATTTGGATTAATGTTTCAGTTATTATAGTTTTCTAAACAAGTATTGATTCTCTGGGATTTGTTGGAATAAATAGATTTTTCTGGAGGATAGAAAATAAAACCTTCATGCTGACTTTTTAAAGGTGAGGTTATAAATGCATATCAAACCTTTATTAAGTTCACTCTCTGGGGCCTTTGCACTGTCACAGAACTATAAAATGGTCAGTCTGTAATGAGCACAGTTTTACTATGATTTCAGTTTTCCAGGTCAGAGCTGATCATAGAGCACAGCAGTCAGGAAGAGCAGGGCCTGAATTTTGGAGACACTTGATCCAGTAACAGACCATGTCCAAGTCACAGCATGGGAAGTTTCAGTGAGGAGGTTTTCAGTCCTCAGCATCTTCAAGGTCGTCACCCATGACCCAAAATTACATTATTAGACTAATACTCTTGACGAAGTCATGTCTAGCTCATTTTGAATGGACAAAGGTCTGTAACACTACTGTACTTCATCTACTTGTCTTCAATTCTTTGTTTTGATGCAGCTCTGTATAGGGGCTGCATTAAAACCCTCCCCTGAGACCTAGCATAAAAATTCTGTTTTCTGTGCCTGGAGCAACAAAGATTTACCTTTCTGCAGAGTATCAGAAGACTCATAAACCCCCTGTAGCACAGGGGCAGCAGCCTGTTAGTGCGATGCCATGCCAAGACCTTGTTTCTAGAGCACCCAGGTACACAAAGGCAGAACTAACTCTGTAATAGCATTTAAACAACAAGGTGAAACCTGTCAGTACTGGTCATTGTGACCCTGTGGAGCAGAAGAAACTTGGATGAAAACAGCCTCTAGATGTGGGAAGGTATAAAGCTATGTAGGAAGGTAGATGGAAGACCACCAACAAAATTTCAAGCAAAGGCTTCTTCAGTACAAATCTGTAACTGGTATCTCCTGCTCTTGACCCCTCATAATATGGTTAGCTTAACCAATGCCAATTCAAAAGGCAAATGGCCATTCTCTGTGACCAAGTTGGTCATGTATCAGTCCCCTTTCCCTTCCTCCTCAGGCCTGGAAGGCCCCGTGTACCAGATAGAACCCTTCTCCCCATCCCTGTAGGCATCAAGGTTCCTGGGTGCTGGGCTGACTTCTCCCTTCCTTACCAACCTTGAAGGTCTCAGGCACCCAGCCAGCCAGGTTGTGATAACACCATCACAGTACAGGCAAGTGTAGCAGAACACAGACCACGATCTATAAAATCAAGAAGTTACAACATCTGAGTGGGACTTGGACCACAACTGCTGCTGGAAAGCGAAACCCATGATCTCCCAGTGGCCAGGGACGCCTCTACTATCTATCATCTGCTTCCTCCAACATTTGAGTGAGTGACTCATATTCTTATATATGTTTTTATTCTATATTATGATTGTCATGGATACTGCAAGCAAAGTATTAAGATTGACCTATTCTGCAGAGGGTCCAGGTGTTAGGAATGATGCCTCAGAGCTTTTTGGGTTTTTTAACTTTTGTAGATTTTAGAAGTAGATGTGTAGTGAATGTAGATTTTAATGTAGCTGTATTGTATCCCTTACCCTGTAGCATAGTGTTTACACATACCCAACCTTACTATCCCATCTCATATCAATCCCTCTAAATTCCGTTACCTTTTCAAGGTAGAATTGTAGAAAAACACCCTAAGGCCTGGACCAGAAGATATCACACAGATACAGCGACCTTTAAGCCCAGAACTCTGGAGGAACTCCAAGGACTGTACATGCTTTGAAGAAGATGAAGATGAGAAAGAAAGGGTCCCAAATGCCCCCAGTCTCAATTCCCAAAGGGGTGTGTCAGGGGGCAGAACGGGGCAGAACCAGGGGTGGACAGATCCGGGATTGGATGGACCTTATTATAATATCATAGAGCCACTGTCTGGGTGAGCCCATGGTATGTATTCCTCTAGGCCTACGGACTCATTAAAGGACCTGCTCTCTTTATCGTATCTTCTACACTAAATCGGCCTGGAGTCTTTTCCTCTGCGGTCTTTTAAACCAGAAGCTAACCTGTGATACAAACTTCATGCTGTGCTGCTCAGAAAATGGTGATATGCTGATTCTGGTTATAAAAATCCTGTTCTGGTTGCAAAATTTTATGCTATGCTGATCATAAAATTCTGTTTAAAAAAATAAAGCTTTAATTGTAACTACAGCTTAGTGCCATTATCATTCTACCCAGCATCCCCATAGTGTTAGGTAACAAAACACCTTTTACAGAAAATCTGTTCTGGCCCAGCTGGGAATAAATCACTTAGAAGAAGCCCCATACAAATACCTGGTACTAGGTATTTGTATGTAGCTAGCTACATAAAAATAGATGTAGCCATTTTTTCAGGAAAGGAAGCAGATTTGTTCTGGTGTAAGTATATCAAATAGCTCATTCTCCAGTCTAATAAAAAGCAACAGGTGGCTCTTCAGCTCTGCATTGTGGTAAGGGTCTGCTAACTGGAATGGCCAACTGTCCAACCACAGAAAAAACAGAGTCTGACAAAGTCACAGAAAGTCCCTGAGACCAGCGGTGCCAGCAAAGTGTATGCTCAGGGGGCACTTGTTAATCTCCTTTTTTCCCCAACAATCACCGCAGCCTTCCCACATGCACCAGCCACTATTGTTAGTGCTGCAGAAGCCAGAAAGCTTTGCACTGTAGCAAAGCATTGTAGGAGGGATGGGTATTTAGTTTGTTTCTTTATCCTGCAGAACAAGGGGAGCTTCTTGTTGGGGTTTGGAGTCTGTCACTGGGAGTGGTTAATATGAGGTGCACAGGATAGCTTATGCAAAGAAGGTTCCCCTAACCTGTCATTTCTTGTGTGGGTGTGTTTTGCCCTGGAGCAACCTTAACTGCTTTTTTAACAGAACTTTTTGGTGGGAATTGTTAGGAAAGTATTTCTCTAACTACCTGAGCCTTGCTGTGTTTTTTTGGCCCTACCTATACCGCAGCATAAAATATTCTGTACATTGGGAATTCTCAAGACTTGATAGTCATCTCAATGGCACCCAATTTAAAGAGAATTATTCCTGATTTACATTGGCATGAATAAGGGTTTTCCATACATAATGTAATATTTTGCCTCTCTCAGATGTAGACATAAAGACCATTCTCAGACTCTTTCTTATAGAGGGTTAACTGCAGATGAATCAGATTAATTCATTTGCCAAGAGCCATTACCTCCAAACTGCAGCATCGGAGAGGACCAAGAGAGTAAAGGAGAATATGCATTTGGCACTGCAGGGGTCCAGGGGGGTACTGAGTGCTGTAGGAACCAAAGAGCACCTGAGACTCCTCAGGGTTCATACAGTTCAGATGAGAGACTTATATATGCATTAAAAAAAAAAGCAAGTTCTGCTGTTATGTGATTTGATTTACCATTTTTGATGAGAGCCACACCTTCAGGCTCCCTCACTTTTCTGACTCCCACAGCTGAAGGAAACGTTTTAGGGCTTTTTTTGTTTGCAGCTCTTACTCTACCAGCATCTTTTCCAAAACTACAACACACTGTAACTTTAGACCTTTTCCCTGTCCTACCTCTGTGGCAGAAAAGCCCAGTGTTTAATAGACCAAGCCAGTCTGGAGCAGCTAGAAATACAAAGGATCATATCATTTCAGTTAGAATTTGCAAGGGGCTCAGACACAGAGAGGGGTATGGGAGAGATGAAGGAGAAAGGTTAATCTCTACACTTCACTTCTACTGCATTAGGGGTGTTGGTGTGATGCAAAATAAAGATATTCTCACCTTGAATTCCTCCAAAGCAATTCTTTCATGTGGTTGCCTCAGTAGAATGAAATCTTTATGAAATAGCCAGCATACCCACCCAGACATAAGCCAGGCACTAACTGTTCATGTTTAAAAACAAACATTCCCCATGGGTACATTATTCATAGCCGGTCATTTGCCAGTTTTCCCTTGGAAGATATAAACTAAACATTAGGAATAAAGGCAATGCATAGTTTGGTCTCTTTATTTTTTTCTGAACTGGATGTTGCAGCAAACCTGTAGGTTCTCTCTGTCCTCTTTTCCACTGGCTTATTTACAAGTCAGCTAATTCCATGGTGCATTCCCAAAGTCTTCCTGCTGATCCACTCAAACGTTGCACCATGGTGTATTAGCATTTAGATCTTGCCACTTACAAGATTCAAATCCCAAATTCAACCAGAAGAAAAATTTTCACAGCTTTCAAACATTATTCCAGGGAAAGAGGAAATCATCTTCCCGATCCATCCTGCCACTACTATGGGCATCTCTGTTGCCTGAGAAACATAACAGGTTGTTATAACAACTAGAGCACCAGCTGACCTCCCTCTTCTTTTCGTCAACCAGCTGCAAAACTCCTTGCTCATGTAACAGTCTCAAATTGAACATCTGACCCCAGTTTATGCAATTCCCCTGTGACTGTTTCGTAAGCTTTTTGTCACTTCACTTCACTCCACTCAATTGTTTGTTGAAAGCACTCTCAGTTACACTGGCTAATGTGAACGTTTCGGTCTGATAGAGAGCCCTGTGGCTAAGCCCTCCATCTCCAAGGCAACCTCACAACCTTGCTCTAAGAGTACGTCATGTCATGAGATAAAATGAAAACCAAAAGGATAAGCAGAGATAATTCCAGCTCTAACTATCCATAATGCTATTGCTGTAGTAGAAACTTCAGGAGACATTCCCAGGCTGGGAACATGGGAGAGCACCACAAAGATAGCATTTGTCTCTAAAGCTATACAAGCCATACAGGGGCACGAAGGGGCACTGTGATGCTGCCAGGGAACCCAGGGATCTTAAACAGTTTGCATAGAGTTATATTGGAATGACTGAGGGCAGCAAGACATGGTGATTTCATGTGTCTGACAAATCACCTGGGTCTTACCTCTGTTCAGCTCCATTACTTGAAGCTGTAGGTGTTGAAGCAGCTTCACTAGTGTGGTCCTTGAGTTGGACTCACCACCACTCCTCTGTCTGCCCTTCACAGAGTTCAGCTGAGTCAGTGTTAGACTTGGGCTTTTCCAGAGAAAGAAAGATTCATTCTCCACTCCCTTGAGTGCCATTTCAAGGTGGTCTCTGCTGATAGTAGTGCAGCAGACCAAAAGTCTCATTAAAGAACATTGTGTAGGAGTGTGACTAAAGTAGGTCATTGCCCAAAGGGGCAGACTTCAGGGATAAAATGAATGAAGAAGTTCCGACCCCCTACAGTGGTTGTTTTCAATTGGTTTGCCCACTCAGAAAGGCACAGATCATATCCGGTCCACCTTCTCTGTCCTCACCACTGTGAGTCTTAAAAAACACTTTTTTTCCATGTGAAGGCTGAGTTACCAACCTTGTCTTAGGATCTGGAGCACAGTCATTCACAACCCATGTGCAACATCTCAGCGTGACCTTAAGTCTCTGAGAAAACCTTGTTGGTTTGTTGTTAGTTTGGGGGGCGGGGTTTGCCCTACTCTAAATCCTTGCACCTCCTTTCTGTTACCATTTACTCCCTCAAAATGTTGCTATTCCACCTTCACACTTGTGGAGATGCAGGTGCCATTGTCTTCAGGGATAAAAAACACATAACTGGAAGGGGAAGGAGAAGGGTTTAATTATCAACTAGAAGAAAGGGAAAAATATTGCAAATAACCTGTTGCCAAAGTGGTTTAACACTGCCACATTTAAACGGATTATATCAGGAAAAAAACCCCAACCAGTTCGTATTTACAACATCTCAAGGATGTCAAGCAAGTTGTTGAGTATCTCTGTGCACGTGCAAAGTGTCACTGGTCCAACAGAAATCAGCGGAAGACCAAACCTCCACACCCTAAAATTGGCTGAAAATTCTCCACTGCTGGGAAACATTCAAATGCCAGTGCTCTTTCCACTCTCCTGCAACATCAACATAACCAAAACAACTCTGCTTTTTGGCCAAAGAGCTGCCAAGAACAGGGAAATAGCACAATTAAAAAAAAAAAAAAAAGTCTGTGTTTCCAAAAGCAGTTTTGTACATCTTCTAAAACAAAAGGCTGTGCCCGAATGTGTGCAGCGATAACACTGACACAAATCATTTCATGTCCTGATTTTGCTACTTAGAAAGCAGAAAACTCCTGTGCAGCTGGTGGAGCAGCAATCAAGCTGTTGCACAACTCAATATGCAGATCAGGCCTGAGGAAATTCTGCTGGGATCCTCTTTGTCCTCTGCTTTTCAAGTGTGATTGAAATCTGTTTTCTCAGATTAGGAAATTGGAGAGAGGTTTTATGTTACGCTTCTGAATAATTTTGAACACTGCATGACAGTCGTGTTCTCAGTGTTTGGAAATACCAGGTTTTAGCAACTCCTGCTTGGCTGCCTGGAGACTGTTTAAAGCTCACTGTCAAAGTTTTACTCCTCTACTATCTGACTTAGGTGGTTTATTGTCCTCCTGAATCTGTTGCCAGATTCACCTGGTATTCAAGTTTGCTAAAAGCTGTATTTGTTTATTTGTTAAACACAAAGGCCTGAGCCAGGGCTGGTGTCCCTGCTCTTTCTGAGCTCCCTAAGGCTGGGCTCTGCTAACTTTGGACTCTGAAGCATTCGCATCTCACAACTGGGCTTATCTGGTTTCTAGCAAGGTGCAAGTTCCACCCAAATTTTTTTCTCTACTCAGGATGTTTATAATCACTCCTGGAGGCTCTTTCCCTCTGTCAAATCAGATCAACCAATTGACCAACAGATTAAAAAATTATTAAGGGTGGGGAGGAAGGACAGGCACACACGCACACCCACACACAAAGGCTGTGAGCACTCCGCCTTTGTGCTCATATGAGCTTTGTTTCCTTGGGAATCCAGCTACTAAAACAGGCAACAGCTGTGACAAGCAATGAGATCTAGCAGCAGAGCAGCATGACTGATGATTTGGAAACCTTTAGGTTTGGGAATTTGCAACACCCCTCCCTATCTTAAACACGTAAGAGGAACGTATCAGGATGCATGTATAGGAAAGCATGAACTCAGTGGGGCAAGCAGACTTTTTGTAGCTCATCATCATAAGAACTGAAGTGTCATCAAGTGTGGGGAGATTCTTACAGCATGCATCCATCTCCCTCATGCTCAAACCTGCCATGTCTCCTGTGAACACTCACACTAAATCCCTAGCAGAGGAAACATAATTTTTACCAGGCCTGACTAAACATAGGTTGCAAATAACCTGGGTTCAGGAATTTGCCTCCCCTGTGGCGGCAGCTACATTTGCTGCTTCTCAAATATCTTTTCCAGGTATCAGGTGGCTTCGCTATCAGATCTTTTCAGTACACAGTCAGTATCTCCAGTTTCCAGGTCCCATCTCAGTGTCAGTTCGCATCCTCCCTGGCCTTCTTCACCTGGCATACCACGTGGCTGGGCACTAAGGGGAGTATCCTGGCACTTGGTGCAGCGCTGTGGATATGCTCCTGGTTCACCTTGTGTGGAAGGAAAGCACCTTGGCCCCGACATGCCAGGAAAGAAAGGGGCAGTAATGAGAAAGGAGAGGACAGGCAGTACGGAGAGGAGAGGACACAGTCTTAAGGTGTGCCAGGGGAGGTTTAAGTCGGACATCAGGAGGAATATCTTCACAGAAAGAGCGATTAGATATTGGAATGGGCTGCCCAGAGAGGTGGTGGAGTCACCGTCCCTGGAAGTGTTTAAGGAAAGATTAGATGTGGCATTGAGTGCCATGGTCTATAGTTGGCATAGTGGTGTTCGGTCATAGGTTGGACTCGATGATCCCTAAGGTCTTTTCCAACTTAACTGATTCTGTGAAAGCACCGTGGTTGGTCCTTATATGCCAGGACAGAAAGGGGCAGTAAGGAGACAGGCGGGGGGTGAGGGGAGGGCGACGTGACAACCGCTTTGTACGGGTCCGGGCCGAGCAATGTCGTTGGGTTTGGCGGATCCAAGGCGAGGAATGCCGACTTCCCGGTGGCGGGACACGCCGGAGGCAGCGCAGAGGCGCGAAGGGCACCCGTGCCTGCCCTACCCCGCTCCCACTGCGCCGCCGCCCCGCCCAGCACTACATGTCCCGTCGTGCCGTGGGCGCCGAGGCCCTATTGCGGAGTCGCACGCTAGCTGCCCCGGAGTCGCCTGCGCGGAAGCACGGCCCGCCTTCGGTGCTACCCCGATTTCGCGGTCAGCAACGCCCGAATCACCCCCCGCCCCGCCACTGCTCCCTCATCGCGCCTCTCGCACCGCGGTCGGCGGGCCGGCGACCTGCGGCTCTGTGGCGTCTTGCCGTCAGGCACCCGCGGGGCGCCCCGCCGTGGCGCCCCGCCGTGGCGCGGGCTGGGCGGGGGCGGCGGGCGGGCGGCGGGGCGCTGGGCGCGCGCAGGACGGCAAGACGCCACAGAGCCGCAGGTCGCCGGCCCGCCGACCGCG
>NW_020897691.1:6331784-6349151 GCF_003984885.1 Neopelma chrysocephalum | reverse complement strand
CTACAGGAAAAACAAAACCCTGAACTCATGTCCTAACAGAGAAGAAGGAGAAAATGATGTTCAGTTTCCTCTTTTAGAAAGTAGCTACGCCCACTTCTGGTTTTAGTTTGGGATAATAAACAATTAAGCGGAAACATTTTAAAATCCAGTGTTCTTCTGTAACTTTTAAGTAGCTTCCTTTTGTTCTTCTTTTAAGGCAATTGAGAGAACTCTACATGTTCAAAAAGGTATGCCTGTACGCCAGTTTGACGAATGTTGGCCTCCGTTAGGAAGACAAAGTGTCCAGCTATCACCAAAAGGAGGGAGCGAGAGGGGGGAAAGGTTGATGCGTGGGTGACACAATGAGTCAATCCAAGGTGAAGGAAGGACAAAAGGAAGAAACAGTACAAGATGTAAATCAGAAGTAAAATGCAGTCCAAAAGAGATGAATTCTGGATGTGGGTTTGAAAAGGGAGTCTAGGGAAGAGGCATATAAAGCTAGCTGAAGGGTTACATCAGGGTGAATAGAGAAGAAATTGATTAATGGGCAGAGTGTAAGGACCAAAGAAGCTACAGTGCAGGAGCTAAACCTGCATACCTAAGTAGTGGTAGTCTATTTAAATTATGCCTTGCTTCTTTTTCTGGTTACTGAAGATGCATGACCTAAATAATTACAGTAATAAAAACGTGCAGTATATTGACTCCTTTGAAGCTGAAGAAAAAAAAAGGAAGGGAAAAAAAAAGTCTAATCCTGTAGACCCTTGTTCACGGAAGGATTTCCATGCAACCATTCCCTTACAGAAAGAAAACATAAAAGGTTGTCAAGACCTTTCCAAAAAAAAAAAAAAAGACTTAGGATCCTGCCAAACTTATCCATTGAAATTGGTAGGATTTTTTTTTCTAATTTTCACTAGGAATGTGGTAGAAAAAGTAACATGATAATGTGAAGCTGGCATCAGTCAATAATAATCATCCAGTTACCTTATTCTATCCTGTAAAATATGGCTTACAGTCAGGAATGCTCTGAAGACAGGAATGCTCTGATTGTACTCTGGCAAATCTATTTTAAAATATTTTTTTGTGTGTGTATCTTCTATTAATAGGATCAGGTGGGTTCAGAAAACGCAAGCATGACAATTTTCCACATGGTCAAAGAAGAGAGGAGAAAGAGAATGTTAATCCATCTTCAGCTTTGATGACGTCTTTTAAATGTAAGTAAGCATTTGCAAAAGCAGATTATAAAAACATGGTGTAGAAATTGCTAGGAAATCACCAGTATTTGGTGATGGAATAAACCATCTCTCTCTGAAGGAGAAGCTTGGAACTGGTTGGACTCATGGTCCATACCTTTAGAGTTTAGTGTTCTGTTTTTTGTGCAGTGAAGTCCTGAGAGCAGGACTTTGCATAGCTCCCCCTGACTCATGACTTGCTCCTGTTTCCATCCTACCTGCTGTTCCCCCTCCACACCTCACTTTTGCTGAACCTGATGCTGAGCAAACTGCACAAGTGGTCAGCCAGGCAAAAGGTGAGTGGGCCCTTTGATGCCGGAAAACTGTAGGATCTGCAGAGGTGTAAAGCAAAATCTGAGCCACCTGGGGCAAGAGGAGGAGGTGGCGACCTTTGGGAAACTGAGGAGGCTGCTGGCCTTGGCTCTGCTGCATAGATGACTAAGGTACTTTTATGTAAATATGGATGCATTGTTTTTTGACTCGGTACCTGTTTATACCTGCACTATTTAAAAATAAGAGTTTAACTAACTAATATAGACCTGTATGTAGACACTTACTTCAGTTTGAGTGCTGTTTAAAAATTAACTTATATTTGAGTTTCTTTAAATAAGGAAGTGCAAACTTCCCTTTAGCAAAATTGTTTTTATAGGGTTTTTCACAAAACCAGATTTAAACTCTAATCAATTTCAATTTCTCATAAGACTAGCCCTGACAAGGCAACGTTGAGCTTCAGAAATGAGAAACCTTGGCAGAAGAAAGAAGGAGATTTAGTATGGGCAACAAATTAATTCTTGGTGTAAAATTTTCCCCATTCCACCTATTTTTTATGAAGCTAAGGAGGGTGAAGAAATATAAGCTGTAACAGCTGTAACATCTGTAACAGCTGGTCACTTCCATGTCAAATAATTTCCTTGCTTTTTTAAACAGAGGTATTTAGATTTTTCTGTGTAAATCATCTTGGCAGATGATTAACTGTGACCCCTGAACTTTGCTCAGAGAAGCTGTGGATGTCCCATCCACGGAAGTGTTCAAGGCCAGGTTGGATGGGGCTTTGAGCAACCTGGTCAAGTGGAAAGACTCTCTGCCCATGGTGGTGGGGGTTGGAACTAGATGGTGTTTAAAGTTCCCTGCAACCAAGCTGCTCTGTCATTCATGTTGAATATCATACCTACACTTGTTTCCTTCCTTTTCCATGAGATCTAGTCAGCAGTATTTGGTTAATTTCAGAAAGGATTTAAAGGACACAGTTTATTCACCTTTTTTGAGATCCACTCTTTGTACTGCACTAGTGTTTATAAGTCCCAGACAGAGACACTGGTGGTCTTTGTCTCTATGTCAAGCACAAGCATTAGGAAAAGGTATGCTCCGGATGGTTTACAATTAAGCAAACTGCATAAGGTGAACCAGAGTTGTGCACTATTTCTGTGTATGTTGTTTGAATCTAAATAACTTAATCATAGAATCATACAACCATAGCATATACTGAATTGGAAGGGACCCATCAGGATCATCGAGTCCAACTCCTGGCCCTGTGCAGGACACCCCGTTGTCCAAACGCGTCTTGAACTCTGCCAGGCTTGGTGCTGTGACTGTTTCTCTGGGGAACCTATTCCAGTGCTCAACCACTTTCTGGGTGAAAAACCTTTTCCTAGTATCTAACCTAAACCTCTCCTGGCTCAGCTTCATGCTGTTCCCTTGGGTCCTATCACTGGTCATGAGAGTGAAGAGATTAGTACTTGGCCCTCTGCTTCCCCTTGTGAGGAAGTTTTAGACTGCAACAAGGTCTCCCCTCAGTCTCCTCTTCTCCAGGCTGAACAAACCAAGTGACCTCAGCCACTCCTCGTATGCCTTCCCCTCAAGACCCTTCACCCTCCTTTGGATACTCTCTAAGAGCTTAATATCTTAGTTATATTGCAGTGCCCAAAACTGCACACAATATTCAAGGTGAGGCCGCACCAGTGCAGAGCAGAACGGGACAATCCCCTCCCTTGACCGGCTGGCGATGCTGTGCCTGATGCCCCTCAGGACATGGTTGGCCCTCCTGGCTGCCAGGGCACTCCTGACTCATATTCAAGTTGTTGTCGACCAGGACCCCCAGGTCCCTTTCCTCGCACTGCTCTCCAGCGTCTCATTCCCTATTGTATACACACAACCAGGGTTGCCCCATTAATGTGTGGCCTTAAATGGTTATACACGATTTGCTCTTTTTACTCTCTGAAAAGAAGTTGTACTTGAATTGATCTATTGGCACCAAAGATTTCTAAAAAAGTAATTAGAAATTGTCTTCTGTAGTAATTACAGAATCACAGAATGGTTTAGTTAATCAAAAACTGAGGAGTTACACCTTTTTTTTTGTTAATATGTTTTAAATATGACAGCTCAGTGATACAGAGAGTGGATAGTACCTTGGCTTGTAAGTTTAAGATTTATTAAGTGTCCTTTTAATGGTCTGATTCTGCACCACCAAAATATCGATAGAGTTTGAGTCTTTGCTTTCAGCGATAGATTAGACATTATAGGGGAAATATGGAGGAAATGACTGTGTGGTCTTAGGCTGGAGAACCCTCCTAAGTTCTAATTCTTCACAATTTTAGGCAGTAGCACAGTACAGTAGGTTTTCTTGCATCCTGTTAGGCTAAAGATTACTCTGTGTGTCTATTTTACTTCAGGTCAGAAAGCACTTCCTAGTAGTCACTAACAGGTTTAAAATCCAACATAAAAGTCTAAAAGCCACAACTGTCCAGAAAAGATTGGGAGCATTGCTAATATTATAGATCTTCAGAACAGTACAGTGAATTTCCTGGTAGATGACATTTGTAAATGGTCATAGGAAATGTCATATATGGTATCCTATGAAGGGAAGTCCCAGTCACCCTTCTTCAAGTTCCTGCCACTATGATATGAGGAAAAATTTCTTCTTTATGATAATTCAGGGGTGGAATTGACTCTCAGAATTTGGAAGAGGCACACCAAACAGACATGTGTAAGAATTAAAAGATCATTTGTGATCTATCTTAGAGCATTTGTGATTTGTCTTAGAGTTTCAGAATAAGATTAGGAAGAACAGAACGAAATAAGGGGAACCAAGCTTTTACCAAATAGAGTTATTTCTATAAATTCATGTAAACGTGCTTGCCAGTGAACTGCTATACTTTTTTAAAGGATATTCCCTTGTCAGACCCTTTAAAAATGTAACCTTTTAGTTTATTTTCTTCATTTTCTCACACAAAGATGTTAACATTTCATTAGGAAATGTGTTAGATTTCTTCTAAGTATCTATTAATGATTTATTTAGTGGAATAATGGTCTATGAAGTGTTAATGGAATCTGTGAAACATTCATAATGTTTGACTATGATAACCATATACACATCCTCTCTTCTCTGTATTCATTGTAGTTGGAGAGAATTAACATCAGCAAGTCAGATATCTTATTTTAAATAATTGATCTCACTTTGCTTTACTACTTCTAATCCTTTGGGATATTAAAATACTTGACTTTTGGCCAAGTCTAGCTGGGATGTGAAATGCAACCTTTCTTATAACTAAATGGTGCCTTTTGAACGGTATATGTGCCTTAGTCAGATACCTTTTATTTGTTTTGTTTTAGAGAACTAGTGTATCTTATTTACAAATGATTGTAGGGTTTTATTTTTAGATTTATTTTGCTTGATTTGGGTGAAATCTTAAGTTCGTTTCCTGAACAGCAGTACTGCGGAATAGATTTTACTAGGAAAAGCAAGTATTTTTCCTTAAAATTGTTTGGGCTGCCTTAAACCATCATCAGGATTGATGTCTATTTAAACCTGACTTATTAAACAAAGGTATTATTAATGATGAATTTTGCAGCTCTGGCAGGTGGTAGGCAGTGGTGCCCTGTGCAGCCATGCCCCATTCAGGGGCAGCCACGCTGCCCACCTGGGGACAGGTAAGGCACCTGGGGACAAGGCTGGTGGAGTGGGGGCTTGTTAGCAGTGACTGCAGCACAGGCACTTTGCTCTCCCCACATTGCGTTCTTGTGATAACTGTGCTTGTTGCTGTAACGATTGACTCCGCAGCATTCCAGCTGGAGCTTGACACCAGGCATGATAAATATGAACGGCTCGTGAAGCTCAGTCGTGATGTAACTATCGAAAGCAAGAGGACAATATTTCTGCTCCACAGATTTACCAGGTGAGTCACATTGAGCGTGAAAATGTTCATAGAAACCTCGAAGCTGCCGTGCAGTGTTGTCTGTGTTTGTGATTAGCAGCTGCAATGTTGTGTTGAGAGAAATTTAATTAATTTCCCATAAACATCCTTAGAGTGGATGTGAGCTAGTTAATGCACACTCCAGTTAGAGAATTACAAGATGCTGGTTCAAGTTTCTTGGTTGGTTTTATTGGTGTATTAAACTAGATCAGAGCAGCAGAATGCACAGCAGATGAGAGCCTTCCAGCTTTTAGCAGGCTCTCAGGCTGTGAGAGAAGAGTATGCACCCCTCCTTCAGGTTAGTTGCCCGGGCTATTAAGTCACCGTTTTGGTTCTTGCAGCCCTACCCGAAGTCATCAATGCAAAGAGGAGGTGACCTGGGGTCCATTTATGTAAATACTACAACTTGATAGGCTGTTCTGTGAAGTTTTGAGCTTCTGTGTGTTTTGTGTTCTCATGAGCCTTCAAGCAATCTTTGAAAGCCACAAACAAACCAGAACAACAGGAAAATTTGAAGCTTTGCATAGCCTGTTGTATAAAATGTTTACCATATATGACAAACATTGGTCTTGCATGTTATAGTTGCAATAGTTCTCCCTGTTCCTTTTTTTGTAATTTAATTTGTTTTTTGTTACCTATCAATGCATTTATGCTGAAGTAGTAACTATTTATAGTTATCATAGTAGTAAACAGTTACAAACAGATTATGAAGTTGCCCTCTTTTTAACTTGGTTTTCCTCTGCAAAGAGGTATTGTGATAATTCCAGTAACCACTACAGCCTTGACTGTAAATAGCTACTCCCACTGCTGGGGCTAGGTAGCTGGGAACTTGTGGAGGAAAGAACAACAACAAAAACTCCTAATTACTTCAGATTTTAGATTCCTGTTTTGGAAGACATTCCTGGTTTTGTGAGAGTGGAAGCTTTCCATGCTGTATTTTGTATTTCCTTCTCTTTTGCAATTATTGTGGCTTTAATCTCGTTAAACTTTACTGTTTGCTTTTAAATGTTTTCTTGAGACCAGTCTATCAATAGTTCCTTAAATAGACTGTAAATTAATATGCCATATAGATTATTTGTGGTAGGGGAAGTTTAAAGGAAATTAAATAAACTAAGCTTTAAATGCCAAGTATATATTGTGCTTTTGAATCAGATATTTAAGCTGTTCCTGAACAGCATAGTCTGTAACTACTTCCTGAAAGAAAAGAAATCACATGTAGAAGTACATCATGTATTACATTTTGCAATACTGTCAAGTATTGCGAAATATTGTGGTTTTTTTTTTTTTAAAGAGGTTGAAGGACTTCTGTAACTACTGCTAGTTTTCTGGAATATTTTTTGAAGCCTTTGCATATGTGTCTCCTTTTTCTTACTTAAGCAATAATTACAATTCCAGTCTGGAATAAACGTAATGCTACCAGAACTCTGGTTGGTTGGTTGATTATTTTCCTGGTAAGAATCTACAGAATCTGAATAGGTATCAATGGAAGTTAAACTGGAATGTTTCTCATTCCAGTGTTGGCTTTGCTTTTTCTTGAAGCCATTAAAAATGTATTGCTTAGTAAAAGAAAATGTGTAATGCTTTTTAACTGTTTGCTCATGCTCTGAAAACAGCTCTTTCTGTTTTATGATTGCAGTGCTCCCAATGGGGAAGAAATACTAAAGGAGTCTGAAGTCAAGCTAGATGCTGTCCGACAGAAGATCAAGCAGGTTGCACAAGAACTGATTGGAGAAGACATGTATCAGTTCCACAGAGCTATATCTCCAGGTAAATTATTTTAAAATAGGGAAAGTGTGCTAGTTTGAACTGTGCTCAGTTTCTCTTTATGTAGCAGTACTTCCTCCTCATGCTGCAGGTCTGAATTTGTTACATTTCTGTGGCTATAAATCAGGACTCGGGTTAATCTCTGTTACTAGCAAAGTTAGCTCCAGTATTAGAGAGGCTATTGTCCTTCAGTCTTCTTTTCAGTGCAGTTTAGAGGAAGATTTCAATAGAAGACTACAACTGGAAGAATTTGGACCCTGACCTAAACTGCAGTTGGGAGTAGTTCTAACAGATATACTGACTAGTCTTCTCTGACTGAGAGGAGCATGTGTAGCACACTCAGTTACCCCACCTGGAGGGTTATAATTTCTGGGAAAAGAGTTGGAGCAACTATCTTGTGAAATTATCCATTTTGAGTTGATAAAATTCATTAATTAAAATCCTTAGATTAGCATTTTCTTTCTTCTTAAGACTCAGAATGTGCTTCTGCTTGTCTGTTAGAAGCATTAAATCAGTTTATATGTTTCAATCACATCTTTTTCTGCTCCTCTCTGTAAACAGCAGTCCTTTACCAACATTCTTGAGAATTAAGTTGCAGTGCTTTCATGACTCTTTCTGTCAAATCATATTTCTTTGCTGAATCTTTGCTGACAATTTGAGTCTTACCTAAAATTGGTATGCTTTGTTTGTGGCAACATATGAGTAAAATATGTAACTGCTTCTTTGACATCTTGGTCATGGCATAAAAGAGTCTTGTGCTTATCGATCTCAGATTTAACATATTTGGAATTGTGTATATTTTTCCTTGTTTAGGCAAGACTTTTTCAGCTGAGGAGAGCTGAAGATTTGCCCTGAATCATTGAATTGTTTAAAAATGTCCATAAGATTGATTTGATAGACCGGAAGCAAATACGTGTACATTATTTACAAGACAAACAGTGGTTAACTTGTACTCATGTCTTACACAAACTTAAGTTTGTTAAGGGTGAAACAGTTCTTGAGTGAAAGCTCAGTTTAGCAATATGGAACCAGAAGGAGCTTGCCCTGATAGTCTTCAATGACCTAATTAATTCCACGGTCCTCTTACCTGTGATGCATTGGGTTGTTCAAATTAAATACAAGTAGTTTTTCTTAAAGAGCTACCTAATGTGTACGTGTCTTGCTGCTATTTATAGCTAAGTACTGTAATGATACAATGAAAAGGTAATTCAAAACGCTGACACTACAGATGATCTCAAATTGTGAACAGTACTAGTCCAAGTATGAGTATATTGGCTGTATGAGTATATTGAAGTATGCTAAAAATATGTTTTGATTTTCATTTTAAGTACTACTTATAAAAGCCAAGAATTCTCGCATTCAGTTCTATGAAAAAAAAGTTTCTGAAAGCTTCATTGAGACTTGTAAACCTTGTCTGATTAACCCCTGAAGTTTGTAGTCCCGTGTGAGTCACATGATACTATCTATAGAACAGCAGTGTTTGAGGTCTGCTACCTCACAGATCTTTGTGAGACCGTGTGGTGCAAGCTATTGGCCATGCCACGTGAGCAAGATTCTTACTGGGTAACCAGTTACCCCGCATCAGCTGCCTCACCTGAACTGTCTTTTTTTTTTAAATGTGTCTTTGTATGGGTACATTCAAAGAGGCTTACCTACCTCTAGTTTTACTGAGAAGCAGCTTGCCTGGAATTAGCTTGCATTCATCTCAGATGTAATGGTGTAGACCTACATAGCAGACATATGGAAACTTACTGCATGATAATTTCTGGGTGTACTCGTATTCTTATAAAACAAGTGAGCAAACCTAATGCTAGTTTTCTACTTCCAGATTCTCTCCCCTGAGTAAAAAAAATTGATTTTTTTCTTAAAAAATACATTTTTTTTCAAACCTCAAAAGCTAGATTTCATTTTTTATATGAAAGATATGTAAACTTAAGCTAGGCATAGCAACTCAAAATAAAGAAATTGATCAAAAAAAGATTTTGTTCAGGTTTTTTTGTGTGTTTGGTAAATACTCATGCACAGTCAGCTACACTGATTCTCCTGCATAATCTATTTCTGACTTGCATTAAGGTACTTGTTAATACCTGAATGAACCTGAATAAACTCTTTAGAAAACCATTGAAAATATGCTATCAGAAAAGACTCAGAATTTTTAAAACTTTTTTCTGTTGTAAATCTCAGCCTCTTAAAATGTCTGAGATCTGTTTGTCCATTGTAGAGCAGGATGAATTACCGTAGGGGAGATTAGTAGTAGAAGTCATTAGTAGAGGAAGTTAGAGACCTGCTGCATGTGTATGATGACTTAATGCCTCCACAACTGCAAAACTTTTAGAATAGAATACGCAAATTCAGATGCAAGGGACTTACAGTGATCATCCAGTCCAACTGCCTGACCACTTCATGGCTGACCAAAAGTTAAAGCATGTTGTTTAAGGGCATTGTCCAAATCCCTCTTGTAAACACTGACAGGCTTGGGGCATCGACCACCTCTCTAGGGAGCCTCTTCCTGTGTTTGACCACCCTTTCGGTAAAGAATTGCCCCTAATGGATGCAGCAGAGCCATTCCCACATATCCTATCACTGGATATCAGGGAGAGAAGATCACCACCACTCTCTCCACTTCCCCCCCTTGGGAAGCAGTAGAGAGCAATGAGATCGCTCTTCAGCCTTGTCCTCTCCAAACTAGACAAGCCCAAAGTCCCTAACTGCTCCTCAAAGGACATTCCTTCCAACTCTTTCACCAGCTTTGTTGCCCTCCTCTGGATGCCTTCAGGGACATTCAGATACTTCTTAAATTGTGACACCCAGAACTGCGCACAGTTACATATACAGTAGCACATCCATAACACTTGCATCAACTTGGAGTGAGATCGTCATAGTATTAAAGAATTTTCTGACTACAGTATTAAGAAAATTTAAGAGAGTGAATCTTAAAGGAAGGCAAAAAGGTATTAGTGTGCTAAATAGTAAGGGGAAGAAGTAGACTCTGCTGTCCATCTTTCCAGCAGTCGGGGTGCAGTCTCTCAAATACCTGAACTTTGCAGTTTTTTTGAACAGAATTAAAATTAGAAAATGCACAGCCCCCATTGCATTTCTGAATTTAGAACCAGAAATGGGTGTACTTCTACTTTTTTCCTCTTTTAAGGTGACATAAGTGGCAAGTCTGTGGACTGTCATAAGTTTTGTAATACTGATTGGCCCTGAGATCTCCCTGTTGTTTCTGTAATTTGGTATTTGTGCCCCATTAAGAAGACTGTTTATAAAATCCAACTGAAATAAGTTGCCTTCATTCTATTTCTATAGGTCAGCTACTTAAATTCTAGCTTTTCTACATATGCTCCTCTGTGTGGGAAGTTTGTGCCCGCTGGTGCCCATGTTTTGTAAGGGCATGCATTAGAATATGGGCGTGTGTCACTGAGAAAACAGGGAATGCTTTTAGGCATTGTATAAATGAGCCTGAGTGTATAGTAAGTATGAAATGCTAACTTTTAGCCAGACCTTTACTCTTACCTTAGTCATTCTTCTGCTCTCCAGTTAGTCCTCGGGATGGAAGAAGAAGGAACATGCAGCATTAAAGGCTTGTAGATCTTGATTGTGCTGAAGCGAGGATCAAGGAGGTGTCAGAGATGTGAAGGTGCTTGATGTCAGGATTATGAAGCTGAGATAGAAAATCTAGAAGCATAAAGAATGAGGGGACAGTTAGATGAAGAGCAACTGTGAGAGGGAATGTTATTCCCCATGCCCACCACCGTTTATGAAGAACAGTAACTGGGAGGGAAACAGTGATAAGAGTTAAGAATATTGCTTTTAGTTTTGGTTTTTTAAGTCTAGTGTTCTTTAATTGTTGCTTTGCTTTTTTTTCAGTGGAAAAAGCTTGCATACCTTTTTGAGAATAAATGTAGCTAAGAAAAGTGCTAGATCTTTTGTCTTTATGTATTTCCTAGAGCTGTAAGTCTTGAACTTCCTTTAACCTAGTTTTCAATTCTGATTTTGTATTTTAAAGAAATTCTGGAGAACTAGTTAAAAAGACTTTTATGAACAAAAACATTGCCATTAAACTGCTTTTTTCTTCAAAAAAGAATAAAGAAACGCCTATGTCCCATATCTCAAAAGCAGCATGTCTAATTAACCTCAAACTTCCTAAAAATATTCTCCTTTGTCTTGAAACCAAACATGAAACATCCTCCTGTTCCCCACCCTACCTCTCACAGAAAGAGTAAAAGGGTTCAAAACGGGGCTTATGATGGAAACCGCTGTAGCAGCCTTAACTGGGGAATCATGACTGTCTGTGTGATAAAGCTACCTAATACATATTTTATTCAGTATAATAACTGTTAGCCTATAAATAGAAAAGTGCTATGAGTATAATGCTTGGGAATATTGTTTGCCACTTGTAATTGTTAAATGTTTTTTTTTGGGGTTACTCCAAGCAGTTGTTCTTTTGACTTGAAGATAAAACAATTCTGGCAGAGCACTAAAGAAGTTTCATGCTTTCCCTCATTAAGAATAGTGCTAATGGCACGCAGGACGTTTCCCCAAAGGACACTTGCATGAGCTCAAACACTGAGTATAGCACTAATTGAACAACAACAAAAACTGATGACTGTTTTCTACACGTTTCTTAACAGTACAGATTGTCCCGGGGGATGATTAAACAAGCAAACAAAGAGATACTGAAATAATGAAGGCTTTTTTTTAATGCAGAGCTCTTCATTTGTTATGTTAGTGTTCTGCTTTGTTGATATTTTTAAAGCTTTACTATTTGTAATATAGAATTCCTGCTCCTTTGCCCTACTTTGCAGTGTATACCTTATATATCCTGTGAGGAAATGTGTACTGTTTCTTTAAAATTGTTGAGAGACACTATGCAAGAAAACAACTGCAAATGATTGTATGAATCTATGAAAGGGAGGAAGAAATTTTTCAGGATTTTTTATTTGTATATATATACATGTTTAAGCATTTAGATATACATATTTAACTCTAGCTACTAAGGGAAATATCAATTGTAAACCAGACAGATCTATATGAGACCTAAAGACAAGAAAGAAATGGTCTGCAACATGTATAGGGTCCTGCACTTGGGTCTCAACAACCCCACACAGTGTTACAGGCTGGGGGAAGAGTGGCTGGAAAGCTGCCTGGAGGAAAAGGGCCTGGGGCTGCTGGTCGACAGTGTCTGAACATTATCCAACAGTGTGCCCAGGTGGCCAAGAAGGCCAGTGGTATCCTGGCTTGTATCAGCAATAGTGTGACTAGCAGGACCAGGGCAGTGATTGTGCTTATGCGCTCAGCACCTGTGAGGCTGCACCTTGAATCCCATGTTCAGTTCTGGGCCCCTCACTACAAGAAAGGCATTGAGGTGCTGGAGAGTGTCCAGAGAAGGGCAACAGAGCTGGTGAAGGGTTTGGAGCAGAAGCCCTGTGAGGAGCAGCTGAGGGAGCTGGGGATGTTTAGCCTGGAGAAAATGAGGCTCAGGAGGGACCTCATTGCCCTCTACAACTATCTGAAAGGACGTCGTAGCCAGATGGGAGGCAGTCTCTTCTCCAAAGTAAGAAGTGATAGGCCAAGAGGAAACAGCCTCAAGTCACACCAGGGGAGGTTCAGATTGGCTATTAGAAAAAATTTCAACACAGGAAGGATTGTCAAACATTGGAACAGGTTGCTCAGGGAAGTGGCAGTGTCATCAACCCTGGAGGTATTTAAAAGACATGTAGATATGGTGCTTAGGCATATGGTTTAGTGGTGGACTTGGCAGTGCTGGGTTAGTGGTTGGACTTGACGATCCTAAAAGTCTTTTCCAACCTAAACAGTTTATGTTTCTGTGTTAGGATTTATGGAATTATTCTAAGCATGTTCTGAATTTACATAAATGCAAAACTTGTGTAATGCAGAGGGAAAATTAAGGACTGCTTAGCTGCTCGTTAAGTTGGCATTGTGTGGGATTAAACGGTGTACCTTTTTAACGTGATTTTGTTAAATGAAATTTCTAGCTATTTGAAGATTTACTCAGTTTTTTGTCCCTTAAGACAAAATTTTAAATGAGGAGCCCATAATTCTTCTGGGGCCTCTTAAGTAGTGTGGCATCAAGTGATGATAGTAGATGCAACTGGAGCATTGTTGGCTGACCTTTATTTGCTGTGTTCCTGTGCTAGCAGCAGTGGTGAGTGGAGTGCTGTGCACAGAGAAGCTCATTAGCTGTTTATCATGTCTGCACTTGCTCTCAATAGGATTAGTGACGAGGCTGTAAAGTGTCAGCACCTTGTCAAAACTATTGCTCTGTGACTGCTGCTGCTGCAGGAAATTCTGTGTAAAAGTTCAGCTCTGACGCAGTCTAACGCATAATTTATCTTGTGCAGGCACTATTTGTGTTCTGAGAGAATGATATAATGGAGCTTTTTTCTGTCTCCTGCCTTATACCATTTAGAGTCACTTTAAGCAGGTAAGCATATTGTAACAAACTGCATTGCTGGATCGGACAAAGCCAGTTAAGGCTGTGTGGATGAAAAGGAAATACTTTACTTGCACTAGAATGCCAGTTTTTAACTGCAGTATATAGGACCACCAGCCATGATGCTGTAAGAAATGCTGTGGAGATGAGTGGGGTCCAAGCAGCCCAGATTTGGATTACTGATGATTTAAGTAATAAGGTTTTCTTGGGTATTGTATGAAGGATTTGAATTAGATCGTAAACTAAAGCAACTATCCATATTATGATTTCTGTGTTACTGGGTTTTTTCTTAATTTTTTAAACTCAAAATATGGAAAGAACATCTCATACTCAAGCTGTGCTAGCTACCTTTCTATTTGTAGACATACATGTATTTCAGAAATAATATCAAGGTACATAGTATCAAGGATATAATATCAATGAACTGTTCTGCACATCAGGAACAGTAGAAGTAGGACATTATTTTCTTCTAAAGAAAGCTTAAAAATTGTAATTAAAATAGGTAGCATATTGAATTGTAGGCTGAGGATACACAGGAAAAGCTTTTTACTGCATGAGGAAGGTATCAAGGATTGTAAATGTCTCACTCAGGATAAAAGCTGAACACACCTAAAACACTGAAAGGAATGCTATCCATGAAGGAAGCAATAAGGTTTATGCAAGATGGTGGGAAAATATAATAACACAGGAACAGGATGTAACTGAAGAATTAATCTATTTGCTGTTGTAGGTGAGAGGTAAAATGCCAGAAATGGAAACAAAGTTTCCTGATTATACTGGAAAATTAACAGAATTTGCAGTGAATAAGCTAATGTTTATCAAATACGATTTTGTTAATTTCTTTCTTTCTGTTTTGCTACTTTTTCTGTTTCTCTGAACTCACATCCACAACTCTGCCAACAAGCTCGGTCAAACATTTTCTTCACCTTGCAAGTTGCTTATTTCAAATTTGATATCTTCAGCTTGTGGCATTTTACTACTCTTTCATTATTTTTGGTTCATGCCCTTTTTCTAGGTTCATCCAGGGAAAGGAAAAAATTGGCAACTGTAAAGCCTCTCACTTTGTATTCTCTGCTGCAGGTCTTATATGTCAATACACAAAAACTTAAAACAAATTTGGGAAAATGAATGCAAATTCAGACATGACCAAACAAGGCATGCACTATGTGAGAATTGATTATCAGCTGATCTCTGAATGGTAATAACAGGAAGCTATTCAGGGCATCATAAGTCTGTAAGTACAGTCTTTTAAAGATGCATGCTGTGGTTCAGCATGATCACGAAGGTTGTCCTTTCCTAGTTTTAACTTAAGACCTAACTGTCCTAAAGTCCTGCTGTACTGTTATGACAAATACTGCAGTTATTCACATGGCAAACTGAAACTAGTGATATTGTTTGTCTTTTAATTCAGTTTTATAGCTAGCAAACGGAGGAGACCTTGTGCTCTCGCTCAGGAATATTTTTCAGTCTTGCAGCTGTTGACATTAGTCGTTCACAGATCAGATCTCTCCAGCCTTTACAGGAACCAAGTGCAGCTGGGACATAAGAGTTCAAGAAAAATCTATGAAGCTTTTTTGTTTGTTTATTTAAAATCACACAGAAGAATGTGTCATAGAGGAACTCCATTCCAAGAATACAACTAGTACAGCACCTCGTGATTTGGTTTTTGTTTTGCAGTCATATGGTGAGAAATAGCGGTTGGTGAGTGGTGATGTACCCTTATACCGTCTCACCAGAATCTGCATTTATGAGGATAAATGGTCACCACTGGTACTTCTGTTGTGCTTGTGAGTTGGGTCTGTTGCATGGAAACAACATAATCTTAAGGACAACTTTCACTGTAGTTTGAACTGCAGAAGCTGTGTTGTATTAGGTGCTCTTCCTTCTTTGATCATTGAACATCCTGGCTGAGTCAGAGCTTCCTTTCTTTGGTATCTTGAGCACTTGCCCTCGAGGCTGATAGTACTGTAAAATTTGCCGTCTAACTGAATGACTTCTAAAATTCTATATTAATTATCAAGGCAATTGGTGGTAGTCAAAGAGGTCAGGAAGACTACTTGTCACAGGAATACTTTGTAGTTTTTTGTTTGTTTTTTAAGAACTCACTTAGAATGTTGGCTGCTCTTCAGAATTACTATGTTTGGGGCTGGCACGTGGGGCGTAAAAACAAACCCCCAAACTTCAGAACAAAAAGCTTGATTACAGGAGTAACCATGGTCCATCCCTCAGGTTTTCAAGTAGAAGCAAAATAAAAGTTTGTGATTTTCTGACCCACAGTTAGTCATCTGCAAAAAAGCCCAGCACTGCTCATATGTCCATGTGTTTTTAATAACAATACAAAAAAGGCTTGATTAACCTGTTCTCTGCAACAGGGCATTAAAATATTCTTCACAGTTCTCTGAAGGATTTTTATGCCTGTTTGGGGAAATAATTTAAGTCTCTCAGGCACCTGTCTCTATTTAATAGGGAACCTATATTTGTTTCTGTAGTTGTTGGGAGAACAGTCTAATCTTGGGATTACCTTTACCCTAAAATTGGTGTGTATTCAACTTTAAACAAAGTGCAAACAATATTAACACTTCAGTATTTGAAATAATCACTTCAACACATGCAGCTAGAAGTGAACAGAACTTTTTGGTGATCATAGATGTGTCAAATAGCAATTGACTAATCATCAAAGCATTCAGGACTTAATACAATAAATTGACATGAATTTAATTATTGTTATAATAGTAAAATTGCTCAGCCTTTGAATTATTACTCAGTTAATAGAAACAGATTTTTTTCCCAAATTTCTAAGATTGTATGGACATTTTTTTAGTCCTTTTATTTGTATTTGTTAGTTAATACTGGTTTATAAAATCCATCGCTGAGTGGAATCACTCTTTTAAGCCTTTTTCACAACAGGATGTCCAGAGCATGCCTCTCTCTGAGGAGGGCTGGCTTTATGCTGTTTCAGCGTACTGTTATAAAATTAACCTTTGACTTTATGCTCACAATCAACAAAGCAGTTTGATTGTTTCACGATCCCAGTTTTAGTTTAGTTACTTAACTTTTTATTGCTTCTGCCTGGAAAGAGACCTGTGAAACTAAGGAACCATTGTCAAGTATGCAGAGAACTTAAAAGGAAAAGACTAAGGTGTGAGTTTTCAGTTTCGTGTTAATAGGACACCATACATTTAATTTTTGTATTAATACTCTTAAATGTAATCTGTGTACTTGTTTCAATTGATGATGCACCTGTTAATTATTTACTTATTTTACTAGTACTCATTGATCAATATGCTTGTAGAAGTGCATTCCTTAAGTCTACCATCCTCCCCGTAGTCTGCAGAACTTAGTAATAAGGGCTCTCCGCTTTAACTTAGGTTTTCCTCTGTTTGGGATTTCCACAAGAATATGAATTTTTTCTCTTCCCCCCCACCCCCGGGTTATGTTGGCATTGGGTTTTTTTTTTTGTTGTTACCTTATATATTTTCTGGGAGGGGAGCGGAGGGGAGAAGGGATATTTGTTTCTGTGTCTGGGGTTTTTTTTAACGAGAATGTAACTTGTCAGCCTAAATATGATGATAAGATAGAGCCATGGCTGTGCTGTTTTGATTTTGTAATGAATTAGCAAGTGGGTAGTTTCACATGACTCACCCTGTAAGTAATGTGCCCCACCCTTCATATAGTGATCCTGGAAGAAACTTGCTGATTGTATCTTCCTACCATCTTTCTAGTGGCTGTTGTTGGCTTGTGATTTCTGCTG
>NW_020897691.1:6243464-6331774 GCF_003984885.1 Neopelma chrysocephalum | reverse complement strand
AGAGCACAGACTTGTGTCTATCTGCGTGTATCGAACCCATCAGCAGAGGCTGTTCTGTAAACAAAAAGATACAGAGAATGAGGACAAAGGATGAGAAAGAAAATGAGTTTGAGTAGAAACAGGGAGAGAAACAGCTTATTCGGGAAGATGGCACGTAGCATTGCTAACCCTAACATGAAATCCATTTGAACCTGTTTTGTAACTGTTGAACAGATATTTAAAGGAGGAAGTGAAGTAAACAAAATTTTAGGAGGAAATTTTCATCCTTTGTTTGATCTGTCATTCAGGGTTGAAGCTTCCATGCATACATGCACGTACATCTCAGGTGGAATTAGATTCTGTTTACCCTAACATGACTCCCGCAATAAAGTAATTTCTATTCTTTACTCATTTTTTAGATAGGACTAGCTTTTCCCTATATCTTATGCATTCATTTGACTCTTGGATTGAGTGGTCCAATGACTTGGTTTGGGTTTTTTTTAAGAAACCTGATTTCTTGCTAAGTTTCTTAGGGAAACTGCTTTTCCTTCTTCCTCAGAGCTTGCCTATGTAGTTAAGGAAAAATGTCTTGAATATCAACTGATACAGCTGACAAAAAAGTGCTCAAACTTTCAGGCAGAAAAATCTCCTTTATAGATATGTGCTCAGAAGATATTTCAGTGTAACTTTCTAGTTCTTATGTAGAAAATGAATTTTCAAAACATAGAAAGAAGCTGTTATACTGTGTCACTGTCACTTGTGTAGTGCAAGCTTTTTATATAGAATAAATGTGATAAAATATCAAAATAGTTAAACAATTTCTTACCTTATATCTGTAATTTTAAGAAGTGCTAGTAGAAATAATACAGTGCTTTTAGTTGGGATTTTTGGTCCATGTACTAGGAAGAACCCCAAAAACATAAAAGGCAGTCTTACAAAATGTTCCATTACTGGCAGCTCAATCCATAAATAAGCCAATTTTGGAATAAATCCAAAACAAGAGCATAAGGGGAAAGGTATTGTTGGATGCTGTAGTGAAATGGGATGGGGTTTTTCACCTTGGGAATTACTTGCTGAAAATAGCGGATGTCCTACCATTAAGCTAAAACATAACATGTTTAAATATCCTTCTACCTGCACATGGAAATACCTTATTTCAAGGTCTTGGGTCATTGAAATGTCATACTGTAGCTACTTCTGGAAGAAGGACTTAAAAAAATAATCATCAAATATTAATATTTTTTACAAAGTAATTGTGACCAGGATTTGTTACCAGTCTTTTTGTAATGGCAACCTTAAATGAGATTTTGTAAGACTTACTTGTAAATAGTGGGAGCTAGATTCCCTAATTGTGAAAAGGTGACAGTAAATGGCAAACCAGACTGCTTGCAACATTCACATGGTGGTGTTAAACAAAAGGAAGAAGCAGAAGACATGTCAGCTAGAGTGGGATGACAGGAGGAGGCAAAAATGTGTATACATATAAATATACCCATATAAAAAAATACATAATGATAAATGAACAGAGGAGCCAAACACTTATAATGGAAAGGGACAAAACTTCTCTCTGTGTGGAGGAGTAGTAAGGTGGAGTGAACTGAAGTGGGAGAAAACTGTTTACCAAAAAGTTTAAGAGCTGATTTGGTCTCTCTGAGAGCTGTGGGAAATGCCAAATTGATTCTTCATATGTGATAATCTTCTCCACAGATAGCAGAGAGAGATTCTCACAGATACTGGCATATTGAGTGCTGCTGTATCTGGTACCTTACAGGTTATCCACAGAAAAAGCCAAAATTTCGTAATGGGTTACTGGTTGTGTTACATCAGAGGGCAAGTCAGGGAAAGAGTGAGTGATGAAATCTACCTCTCTACAGCTTCTGAAGTTATTCATCTTAGAAGATCCTGAGTAGCTTTTATCTAGTATTCTTCTATTGCTTGTGCCCAGAATGCTTTACCTGAATTCAGTTGATTAAATTCTGGTATTTAATTGGCCTTGCAACTCCCTGTTTGTATTCTGGTTTGTGAACAGCAGTGCTGAGTGTGATTTTGGTTGCTGCATATTTATTCTGTTTTTCCCACTGCTGCTGTAGAGAAGCATAAAGGATCCAGGCTAAATTGCCATTCTGAGTTACTTCCACTCAAAAACATATTTAAAAGGAAAAAAAAATGCAGACCACTTATCGTGCTTTTGTGATTGTAATATGGAAAGCCTTCTACCCCTTGAGGTTAACTCTAGTTTTTCAGGGTATTTCCACCCTCATCTGTTATTCAAATCTATGTTCTCTTCTTTTTGATTTAGACTTTTTCTTTGATCCAGGTGAAGTCTAAATTTGCTTCTTCCTGCATATCTCCATAGGCTGAGGTCTTGGCCCTGTAAGGGTCAGTTGAGGATATTAAAATTATTCTAATGGAACCAGGATTCTACTTCTGGTACCATGGGTATGTCCTCATTTTCTCACTATATGCACTGACAAAACTATTGTCTAATCCTGGCGCTCTTGCAGCATGATACCTCTTTGCTTCTCTTGAAGTGAAATCAGCCCCTTAAAATGGCTCAGAACAGCTCTGCTAGAACCATCTCTGGCATGTTACAGTTCATTCCTTTAATGTCGTCCTTTGGAGCTTTCTGTGTCCATGGGTCAGATATACACATGCATTGACTTTGTCTTCAAAACTTTTTATAGCTTAGTACTGCCGTGGTTATTTGTTCCAGCTTTGTTTCTGCTTTTTTTTCCACCAACAGTGCCAACTTAAGCTTTCTGCTTATGAACTTTTCTCACATGCTTTCCCCAAATCTACTCTCTGCACATAAGGAAAAACTGACAACTTGTGAAATCTCCTTGTCTGAATATTCAAACTTTTTTTTTTTATATCTCACCTTTGCTGTAATGCATACAGAAAATCACCATCTGCTAAGTAGGTGGCAAGAGGTAATTGTGGCAGGTAGCTGCAGGTGGCATACAAATCTGGTACAAACTACATTTGTTATCCCATCTTTTATTTCCTCGCAACATACCAAGTCCTTTTGTACCCCTGCATGCCTTGATTTTAAAGTGTAAGTTATTTGGACAGAGCAGTTATTCAGTATATTAATAGAATCACAGAAGAGGTAGGGTTCAAAGGGACCTCTAAAAATCAGCTAGTCCAACCCCCAGGCCAAAGCAGGATTACCTGTCAGTCCTCTTATTGGACATCACAATCCTGTCTGGTTGATTTGGTTTGGTTTTTTTTTTTGGTCTGGAGTGGTTTATAACAACAGGTGAATTAAGCATGAATTTCACCAAAGCTGCATATTTTAAGGAGCCTTTTCACTGATTCACACAAAATAGAGAAGTGGGAAATTAATTGCTGTTGCTAATAAGGTGAAACAAGGGAAACTTTTTTATTCTTTTTGCTTTTGATTTACCTGCAGTCTTTTTCTTTGTCATATCTCTTTATGAACTCATGAAAGTGTAATCCACGCTCTCCATAATACAAATGCTGTATTTTAAAAGCTCCATTATCATAGAATGGTTTGGGTTGGAAGGGACCTTTAAATGTTATCTAGTCCAAACCTCCTGCAATGAGCAGGAACATCTTAAACCAGGTCAACTTGCTCAGAACCCCCTCCAGCCTGACCTTGAATGTTTCCAGGGATGAGGCATTGACCACCTCTCTAAGGCAACCTGTTCCAGTGCTTCACCACCCTCATCGTAAAAAATGTCTTGCTTTTATCTAGTGTAAATCTACTCTCTTTTAGTTTAGAACCATCACCCCTTGTCCTATCACAATAGGCCCTGCTAAAAAGTCTGTCCCCATCTTTCTTATAAGCCCCCTTTAGTTACTGGAAGGCCTCAGTCAGGTCTCCTGGAGCCTTTGCTTCTCCAGGCTGAATAACCCTCAGCGTTTCCCCATAGAAGTGCTGCAGCCCTCTGATCACCTTGGTGGTCCTCTTCTACACCTGCTCCAACAGATCCAAGTCTTTCTTATGCTGGGGACCCCAGAGCTGGATGCAGCACTCCAGGTGGTGTCCAGAGTAGAGTAGAGGGACAGAATCACCTCCCTTGACCTGCTGGCCATGGTGCTTTTGATGCAGCCCCAGAACACAGCTGGCCTTCTGGGCTGCCTGCACATTACTGGCTCATGTCGAGCCTCTCATCCACCAGCACTCACACGTCCTTCTTGTCAGGACTGCTCTTCATCTCTTCATCCCACAGCCTTGATTGACATGGGGGGTTGTCCTGACCCAGGTGCAGCACCTTGCACTGGGTCTTGTTAAACCTCATGGGATTCCCATGGGCCCGCTTCTCGAGGTTGTCCAGGTCCCTCTGGGTGGCATCCCATCCTCAAATGTGTCAACCACACTACTCAGCTTGGTGTCACCTGCAAATTGCAGAGGGTGCACTTGATCCCACTGTCTATGTCATGGATGCAGATATTAAACAGTATTGGTCCGAGTATGAACCCCTGGGGTACACTATGGGGAGCTGCTGTTCAGTATGTTTCTGAGAGTACCATGATTCTTTACACTGAAATTACAGAAAGTTCTGAATGAAAAATGCAGTTGGAGTATAAGCTTGAACATGTTTATCTGCTATGTGCTTGGTCTGACTTCCATACTTCAGAAGTGTTCTGTGTTAGATTATGCTTCAACGTTATTTCTGGATTATGTTAGTTTTCACTTTTTGCTAATAACCTTCAAATAGTCTCATTTGAAAGACTTCTTAAAAAATAAATAATCATGAGGGTAGATCATTGCTAAAAGTTTGAATCATTAGCTTAATTCTGCTGGTTTTGCAGGACTTCAAGAATATGTCGAGGCAGTCTCATTTCAGTATTTTATCAAAACACGATCTTTGATTAGTGTTGAAGAGATCAACAAACAACTAATATTTACAGCAGAAGACAGAGAAGAAACAACAAACACGGTAAAAGTTTTTCTTTTCTCAAGTGACAAACATCTTTCTGGGATGGAAATGCAATGAGAAGGCTTAGTCACATTTTTGGCATCTGATTAAATAAGGCCAGTAAGTGGAATGGGATTAGATATACATGTGGGCTTTGACTCACTTGTTCAAAATGCTTTTTATTCTGATAAAGTAGTAAACTAAATCCGTGGGATACAAGTTTATAAATTTCACATCCTTTTTATTCAGAGCAAACTGAACTCTTTTCTTGTAGGGCAAAAGATCCAGGACAGGGAAATACTAGCAAACAATGTAGAAGAGGGATTTTTACTGCCTGGGACAGCCTGTAAGACCTGCTGGTGTATAGTGATGTTGCAGAAGTTGGGGGAGGTAAACAAAGCCAGGGCAGGATGAACTCCCCTGAATGAAATCTTACTGCTGGTACTGAACTAGTCACAGGAGACACTGTATTCAACTTCTATTAAAATGCGCTGCATACGTCTTTGCTTGGTCCTTTGTAACTTTCCTGGAGTTGATTACTCTCAGAGGACAAGCTGGTGTCCCGTCATACCTTAGCCCTAATACCTATCTGTTGTTTATTGACTTGCCTGTACTCCTACCCTGCCCTAAATGGGTCATAGGGACAAACTTCTGTCACCAACCACAGTAAACTGGGTGCAGTTTGATTGTTGGCAGGGGAAAACGGGTGATTTGGTAGCAATCTACAGAAGCGCACATGCAGTTGATGTGCAGTGTCCTGTAATGCTGCTTTAGAAGAATTCCTGAGTCTGTTTCTGTTGAAGAGAGTCTGCTCCAAAGCACTTCTTATTCCTTCTTTATTCTCTTGGTAAGATATTTGCAAAGAAACCAGATTTGTAGCTTAAATTAATTTGTTTTTACCGGAGGCATGCCCACTGTGGCACACTTAATTTTAACAAACTGTGAAGTTGTTAACCACAGCATCCACACCTCTGACCAGATCTGAATTTGGGTAGATAGTGTGTTATGGAAACAAGTGAACAGAAAGAAACCTTCATTGTCTCCATGTTACCAATATTTTGGCAATAAAAAGTATTGGAAACTTGGATAAAGGAGCAAACTTGTAACTTTGTGATGAGTTTTCTTCATGAAGGTTTTTTTTTTAGCTATTTTAATGAGTTCAGTTGATAGAAAACATCTGAGAATACTATAGCTATCATCTTCTTTTAGAAAATATATTTTGAAACTCAAGATACTATTACAAAATTATATGATTCTTTTTCATAATGCAGACTCTTTTTGATTGCTTTGGTAGCTTTGGACAGACCATTTAGGAAAAAAAATCTTATCAGGCTGAGATCTGTCAGATGAAAAAAAACCCCAATCGACTGCAAATAAATGTTGCTATGAAGATGTGATAATTGTGTTTGCAAATAGAGATGGTAGAAGTAAGGTATGTTTATCATGCTTGCTAGAATTAAAATCACATCTCAAGTTAAAATTGATGCTTTCTTACCTTCTTGTCTGCTGGAAATCAGAGCATGTGGAAGTGCCATGCAATTTAATTTTCCAAAATGTTTCTAATTTTCAGTTATGTTAGATAAGTTAGTGTGTATTTGAACCATTACAGGCTGCTTTTTCATAGTTCTCTGTACTGGACTTTGTTTTGTTCTGTCCCCAGACCTCCAATTCCCATGACAAACAACCACATACCTGGAGCCTGAAGGTAACGCCTGTCGATTACCTGCTGGGAGTGGCAGATCTGACTGGAGAGCTGATGCGTCTGTGCATCAGCAGTGTTGGGAACGGTGACATAGACACGCCTTTTGAACTGAGCCAGTTCTTGCGTCAGATCTATGATGGTTTTACTTTCATTGGCAACACTGGGCCTTACGAAGTATCTAAGAAGCTGTATACCTTGAAACAGAGTCTGGCAAAAGTAGAGAATGCCTGCTACACATTAAAAGTACGGGGATCTGAAATCCCAAAGCACATGCTGGCTGATGTGTTCTCCACCAAAACAGAATTGATTGACCAAGATGAGGGTCTTCCTTAAAATAAGGACAACTCAGAAGGGAAGAGGATTTAGAAAACGCTTTTTAGTTCTGGTTTGTGGGGTTTTGACCCTTCTCAAAGCTTTTTAGGTAGAGACATTTTTAGTTTAATCTATGAAAAGACTTTTTGCAGTAGTAATTTGTAACCAAAAATACTTTTTATGATGTGCAAGAGAACAAATGTCTGACTTTGGCCTCTTGGTATGGAATTTCCTGTATTGCTCCATTGTATCTTCTTTCAGAATGACCAAAATTTCCACTGCACTTCACTCCAGTGACTGTCAGTTGCGTGAGTCACGTCAAACTGTTGCTGTTGTTATAAGTTTTCAGCAAGCACAGCAGTGGAAAAAAAATGGTTAGGTACTCTTATTTAGCATTATCCATAAGTTTCTGCTGACTCATTTTCTAAGTATTTGTGTTCTGTAGCCGTGTCATACCTAGAACAATGCACCTGTGTGTAAGTTCCTCCCTTGACTTTAAACTGAGGTGGTCTCAACAGTGCCATGTAACTTAAGTTTTCTCTAATTATTGCTTTAAAGTATGAAACTGAGGCTAAGTCAACTTTTTGCTTATTGGTAATGAAGATAATTGCACCAGATAAATACTACTATGCACTGGTTATTTTGGGGCTCTGTTTAAACTGAGCTCTGTTTGAGTTAACACTGGTACTTCACAATTTTGACATGAGCTAGAAGATCCACAAAAAAAAAAGTGGAATGTATTGTTTTACATTTTTTGTAGTATAGTTTAATGCAGAATCTGACATATTTCTGTTTGTAGACGAAAGAAGTTGTCGTACAAATTGTGTAATTTGGTGTTACGACAAGCTGGTTTTGGCCAGAACGAATGCGATGCTGTGTTGGAAGTCTGTTCTCCATTGTTTGTGCTGCCCTGAGGACCTCCAGTGGGGTTGAACTGGTATAAGTGAAAAGCTTTAAATATATGTTAGCAGGAACTATATCATGTGCGTGTTCCTATGGAAAGGAAATTGCAAACAGAAGTAAGGCAGACATTCTGGCTTCCACATTTATCTTTGAGGTGGGTATGTCACTGTTGGCAAAAAATCAGGGCTTTATGCTGCTGTCTGAAGTTATGAAAGTCTGATAATGTACATTATGCTAAAGGAAAACAGATAAAACAACATGATCTTTAGACTCCAGGAAATAGGCCTCCCAACTGCAATTGAAAATACTGCATGGTTTTTATTTCCACTTCCATATGCTGTGATACTGCCAATATTTTTTCCCATGAGCATGTCCTGAATAGCTGATATATGGTTAGGAAGGGGTAAATACATTTCTGTCACATTTTTCCATTGTTTCCATGTAAAGCAATATGTGATGGGTTGAACAAGGAGTGGCTTTTTTCCTATTGCTTAATACTATTTTTTACAATAAATTCTGAAAAGTAGTCACTGCCTCTATGTTAGTCCTTTTGCCTGTCTGTCCAAGTGGTAAATTACAGTGTGAGTTTCCTGCTGTGCAGGACTTGACTTGGAAGTCTCACTCCACTTCTATATTCATACTTCAGTGGATACTTTCTAATCCTGAATCTCTTTATTCTTTCTCCCTTAACTTTATTCTGTGAAGTCTAAAAACTAGTTAGAATAGAAACTTCATGTGATCCTCTTGAATTAAAAAAAATCAAAGCAAAGGATTCAGATGACAAAACAAGTATATCCCTGGAACAAACTTGCAACAGTACCCACATTTTTACATTTGTCCTTGTTTTCTCTCTGTTTCTTTTTCCCTCTGATGGGAGGAGAGGAAGGAAAGGAGAAGGATACTTGCTAGTAGGAATAGGAATAGTTTTGGAGTGTCCCCTCCCCTGAAATGTATACATCTAGTTCAGCTGATGCAGCTAAGAGTATAGTTCTGTGTCTTTTGGCACAGCTAAATTTATTGCAAGTAATTGCTTGTTGAGTGTAAGTGTGTCAAGCGAAACCAGATATTATTAGAGGTATCATGGGATATTAAACAGAGGTCTGTCTCTTGTCTGTCCTAGCAGCTATCAGGTGGAATTAAAAAATCTTCATGAAAAGGGATGAGATGAATTCCAGCACATAGCTGTACTTGGCTTAGTGACATTCTGCCTCTAGCCATGGAATAAGCATACAGTGGCCACCACTTTAGTCAGCTCCTGCTTTTGTACAGTCATTCATTATTTTAAAACTACAGATGCCTAAAAAGAGTACATTTTTTCCCTAGCAATCCTTAAAAGTAGATGCTCTTTCAAAAAATACACACTGGTTCTAATGATTTTGAGATTTAAATTTGCAATAGGGCAAGAGAAATCTTTTTAATGACAGACATGATTTCTAAACTTCAGGCTACCTGCCCATAATCAAAAGCTGTGAATAATTTCTAATAGGGAGCAAAGTGTATGTGCAGTGTATTAAAACACCAGCACAGATGGGAAGTAGCTAATGGCCTGCAAACCTCCTTCTCAAGGAAATATTTTCCCCCAAAAACAATTGCACTGTAGCTATTTGAAAAGTGACAGACATTTATCAGCAAAACAAGCTGCTAAACAAGCAATGGCAGTTTTCCCATTTCTTATCCCATTACTCTATGGAGCTATTGATACGTTTGGTCTACAGCCAGAACAGGACTACGTCATAGCAGATGTTTCACGAGGGCAGCTCTGCGTGCTAAAAATCATCTGCCTTTCTGGAATCTAATTTCTCAGAAATGATTTTTCTTTATGGGTTCACTTTTTTTTCCTGACTGTTAAGTTGCAGTGAGTAAAATAAACCCACCCGCATTTAGCTTTCCAGAGAAGTTATGCAAGAGAAATTTCCTGTTGACAAGACATGTATGTCTGCCTACTTAAAGTCCTGCTTACTTGGATTTTCAGTGAGTTTACTGAAAATCAAAATTAAAAAAAAAAAAGGAAAAAGAAAAAAGAAAAAGGATCTTTTATAATATTTAGCATATTAGGTGCCTTATGGAATCCAGACCGGATTCTGGCACTGCCCTCAAAGAGTTTGCAGTTTAGGAGTAGGGAAAAAGGTAGCCAAGACAAACAAAAGGAAGATGGTAGAAAGTGGGGGAGATAAAGTCACAGGATTTTTACAAGAAGGTGATGTGTAGTAGGTTGGTTACCGCTTCCCGTTTTGGAAAAGAAACTTGTCAAAACTTCAGAAAGTCTGGAGTGTGACAGTAAAGGGTTAGTTGGGAAGGGTGAAGGCCAGTGGAGAGGCAAAATGGAAGGAAGTGAGGTAGAGACAAAGAGGGGAAGAGTGGCAAGGAGTGGGACAGCATGGAGGAAGAGCAGGCTGAGCCACAGGACAGCGGGTGCACATGCAATTAGGGTGGGACTGGGGAGGACGTGGGACAGGAAGACAGCCCTGCAAGAAGTTGGAACAACACTTTGAAACCAGGTGACTCAGCTATAAAAGAGACTTGGAGTTGACCGTAGGAACTGAATTTAAAATTACCACAAGGTCCCCAAAGCATTGATCTAGCCTTGGGCCGTAAATAAGGGGAACTTGATTTCCTGAGCAGCTGAGAACCTGCAGGTCCTGGACTGAGCAGGTTTTGCAGGCTTCCAGTCATGCTGTCACAAATCAACAAGCTCTCAGTTCCCATACGACCCTACTTCCCGTCCACATTCCCTTCACTCCCATATTGGTAGCCACAAAGCTTGATGTGTGAATTACTATCATCCACAGTTGTTAGAAACGTGTTAGATACAGTTTTTAACATAAAGGAATGCTTACGGTGACCACAGTTTTCCCCTTGTGTGCTGTTTACGGGTCCGTTTCGCTGTCATTGCTGCTTCAACCCCCTCTCTGTTTCTTCCCTTTCTTTACTTATCCTCTCTTAGGCTGTACTGTTCTTTTGAGCCATTGCCCGTGTCCATCCCATGGTTCAGTCCTTTCCGTGTTTAGCTGGAATCCTGGGGTAAAACATTTCCGTGCAGGAAGAGGAATCGGCCGATTTCTTAGGTAGGTTTGTCTACTTGCACCTTCAAATTTGGACATAGTGCTCTGGCTCTGAGGGGAGAGGTCTGGTATTCCTGCATTTGGATAAGGCCTGGTGCGTATGTCCTACAGAAGCCATGGTGCCGTGTGTCATGGATGGGTGGGCAGACCTCATGTTGCTTTTGCAGGTGAGCAAACCGTAGTTATTCTGAGGTTTGCAATCATCACGAGCCAAGGAAAATTACCTACAAACATGAAAGAAGTTTCTTCTCCAACTCTGAGGAAGGTTGTCTTTGAGGAGTTTGATTTCCCACCAACTCTACCTCTTTTTACCTCACCCATCGTCCCTTTGAAAGGCCTATTTGCAGAATGTAGAAGAAGAGACTTGCTGATGACTTCTTCTGGAGCCAGTCGGTGCCTCCCTGAACACTGGCCAAAAGTGATGTGATAATTCCTTTCTCAACTCCTCCCACAGGCTGGACAGGCTGGCTCTGGTGTCCCTTTGGCCACCCGGGGGGGGCTGAACTCTGAGCCTCCACTATTGGATTTTGCAGACCAGTGACATGTGGCTTCATTCTCTTTTTGTTTTTTTTTTTCTTTTCCCTAGTGGTGTTTTCATGTCATGCAGATGTTCATTCCTCCCCAAGAAAGGCGCTGCTGTGTGTGCTCTGCTTCTCCACTGCCACAACACAGGTCAGATGACTTCTTGAGCTCATCATAAACTGTTTCTTGGCTATTGGTGCAGTGCAGGTTTTGTGGGACATCATCTAGGTTTGGGCACTTCTCCTGCAGCCCTAAGCTTTCCTGCATGCTTGCAAGTCCCTTTTAATGTGGAAGGGTCCTACTAGTTCCATTTAATTCTTCCTCAAGGTCCTCTCCTCGGATGGCCCCAACAAGAGAAGTTGAAAAAACTGATCTGGAAATAGTGCTGATTTTTGTTAAAATGAGCTTTTTTATGCTTGGGGCAGGAACCAGAGGGGCAAAGGATGTGCTTGAACAGTCCATCCTGGGAGTTCGGATGTCACAGAAACATTGTTAAGTGCCAGGAGTCTTGTTTTAGGGGGAAACAAGGGTTGTTTCTCTCCTTGCAGCAAGTACTGTTCAAAGGTATGTTTTGCTTTGCACCCCACACCTAGAAGGAAAGGTGACAGGCAGCAGATGCCAGGGCTGCAAGGGAAGATGAGTAAGTTGTGTCAGGCCATACAGCAAATCAGTCAGGAGCCTGGAACTTGATGCGGCTCTTTAACCTCCAGCCCAGCTCTCACGGCTGTGAGCCTCAGCTCTTTCTGCTCCCAGAGTCAGCCAAGGCCGAAAGCTGCACCACCAAAATGCTGAGGTCTGTGACCTGCCACATGTGTGCATTTACATGTGCCCAGTGAGCAGGAGATGGCGTCAGAAACACAGATGCAGAACCTCCTTCATAAAGTTCTGATGCCTGCTATTTTATATTTAGGAATGATTTTATTTATATTTTATGTATTTTTGCTGGCAGGGCACAAAGAAGAGGGCAAGGTGTGGGCAGGACATATGCTGACACCCGTTTTCTTTGCCTCCTTCCCAAGCGTTTTTTCCAGCCTTTTCAGCTAAGCCTCTGCCTGTGGTGGCACACCGTTGATGGGCTGCTGGAGAAATGCTGCTTTACAGGAGCAAAGCGATACTTAGCAAATAATGAAGATCCTTATCTCTTAATTAGAGCTACCTGTGGTGAGCTACAAACCCACAACTACACCGAGGTTCCTAAATCACTTGGGCTCATTTGAGATCCTTACCTCACTATAAAAAATTTTATCATCTCTTAAATGGGGTAGGGCTTACCTGGGTCCTACCTTAAAAATATGCTCTGTGGGGAAAGGGAGGCCATGGGCATTTGTGGCAAGAGGCCTGGGTTTGTGACTAGATGGTAATGCCTGTTGTAAAGAAAATAGAAGGTTTCAACCCAACCTTAACAGGGCACGTGCTCTTCTGGGACTGATCAAGAAACATAGGGACACTATAAACTTCCAATTTATTTGAGATATATGCTATAACTTCTCTGGACCTGCCTTCCTACTGAAAGGGTGTTTGTTCATTATTAGAGAATGTATAATATTTCTGCCACCTAGTGTCCAGCTCATGGAATGCTCAAGCTTTTGGTTTTGAGTTACAAGTTATTTGTTGTTTTCTCTTTAAGTTCTTCTAAACACGATTAGTGGTGCGGTATAAACTTCACTTATAGACTTAGGTAGGCCTCTGATAGTAATAATTTATACTTGGCATGTTCTATTACTTGGAAATCTGGGGAATACCAGGGAATAGCACATGTTTATTTTATATCTCATCATATTTGTATATGGTGTTTTGAAGACAAATAAATAAAAAGCCAGGAGAAACTTTGACTAGACATGTTTTTGCAGATTTGTGAATTACATAAATGTTCTTATTTGAACTAGTATTTTTAAGGAGTACCAGTGCTAATAAGTAGACCAGAGTCCTAAATTCCTGAATTTATATTCTAATCATGCTATCTATACAAAAAAAAACAAAACACAAAAAGGCAAGCCTTTGTTAGCTGTTAAACTCCTGGTATAAAATCAAATGCTTCTGCATGTGTGAATTGTGCCTGCATGCTTCCCTGCTCTGACTGCGGTTGTCACAGCAAACCCTCAGCTAAGAAAGCACAAGAGGCTTCAAACCCACTGTGTGTCTGTAGGATAAAAGAAGTGGCTGTGCCATGCTCTCTGAACAGAGGGGGGCTGCGGTTGGTGTTTAAGCCCTAGGACATTGTCCAGTTAATGCTAAAGGTGTGCTGGTGCCTTGTGTTGTTGTGGTCCCTCGTCTCTCTCTTGCCCTGTGCTGCCTGGGCCAGGAGAGACCTGGCATGCACCACAGCACAGGGATGATGAAACTGTGCAGTAGGCTTTTTAAGGGCATGACACAACCACAGTTATCTCTTGGATTGTCCCAGTGGAAAGGCACCAAAAACAATCACTTGCAAAATTGCATCAACAGACTTAAAAATGGTGGCCCTGTCACTATTAAGATTCTTCTTTATTCTTCTAAAAGTCCTTCAAGAATAATGTAAAGTCCTTCTTCTACAGGGTACCTTTCACAGGATACCCACTTTGGGACTGAAAGCCATAGAAGAGCATAGATCCCCTGTTCTTACACCCAGAGTTCCTGCCCATCCCATACCCAGCTCCAGGGTGGTGGACTGGCACACTGGAAATGATCGGGTGAGACTGGTGTGTCTGGACACATGGCTGCAGAAACCTGCTGCTACCCAGGCACTCTGCAATACAAAATTAGCCCTGTTTTATGTTACATTGTCACAGTTGTATCTGAGCATCTTTGGCTTTTTGTAGCTTAGCTGGGGGCCAGATAGCTCATTAATGTAAACTGCCTTCTGGATTACAGCCATGGGAGGAAGGAGATGCTGGTTTGTTTTAGAGCAGTTCCTTTGCCTCTGGAAGATCACAGGTTTCAGAGGGATTTCCGTCTTTTTCTGCCACAGCTTAACAAAGACTGAGATTTCATATGAACCTCTGAATGTACAGGACCAAACATGCACTGTGTATAAAGATAGGAGACACTTTGAGTCCTCTCAGTCTTTATGATAAACTCAAGTGATATTCCAGCTGGTGTCTTCAGTAAAACCATTTTGATGTCCCTGGCTCTGATGGGGAAATTAGTGGCATCTCTGGTGGCCTAGTGGTTAGCATGCGGGACTCTCACCGCTGCGACCCAGGTTCGAATCCCAGTCCCCCCGGGCAGATGGAGCTCGTTAGCCCTGTGAGGCCATCCATCTATGAGAAGGTCACTCTAAACAAACCTACGTCCTGAGGACCTCACTGCCATTGTCCAAGCTTGCTTGGCCCTGGCAGATGAACCTTAGGATTAAAGGGTGGGCTCAGTTCAGCGCAGGCTGTGTCTCACCTAAAAAATCCATTGTGCAGGCTTGAAAGGTAAAAGACCTTTCCCAAAATCTTTGTTTGCGAAGACTGGCCATTAATTAATAAACTAACCTGTTGAAACTCAGCAACTACATCCCTCAGGTCAAAGCTCCCCCTGAGGTCATGAGGAGTTCTAAAAGCTTGATGCTTGATGCTCCTTCTGGGCAAAAGGAAAACACAGAGATAGGCAGCTACAAAGCTCTCTCTAAACCTTGGCAGCACTTCCCTGGCCTGCCTGTGGCCCTGCTTCTTTTCTGATGCTGATTTCCTTTGATTTGGGAGTCACATTTTGCAATAGGCTGTTACCATTGGAGTTTGCTGATGCAACACCTGAAAACGGAATAACTGGTATATGAGTACATGCTTGTATTTTTGCCTTATTTCCTGTGCACTTCCCTCTCTGCCACCCTGTGCACACACATGGAGCATACACATAAAGATGTGGAAAATGAAGTGACTTGTAAGGTTTGTTTGATTTTGTGAGTTTGCTTATGGTGAGATATCCACTGTAGTAAAGACAACAATTGACTAAAATAAATGCAGGAGAGCAATACAGACCTGCAGAATGACAGGATGGGGAAACAGACTGAATGCAGGTGGATGTGAAGCGATAACACATAGAGAAAAATAATCCCTGTGTACCCCCTTCAAAATACTGGGATTTTTTCCAAGAAAATATCAACTCAATGCTTGTCAGTAAGCAAAAAAGCCAATAATATGTTAGGAATTATGAGGACTAGGAATAAAGACAAGAATATGCTGTAATATCATGGTATGAATCCCTGGGTCACCTGCTTTTGAATGTGATTCTGTTCCCCTGTCTCAAAAAGGATATAGCAGAACTGGAAAAGGGTGGAACTGAGAAGGGCAGAAAGGATGACTAAAGGTAGGGAATAGTTTCTCTATGAAAGGAAACTATGGAAGTCCAGTGGATTGGATAGGGAGGGTTTCATAGAGGTCTACAGAGTTACGTGTGCCATAAAGAATGTGTATATGGAGCAACCATTTACCATCTCTGTCAAGTGAAGAATTGACACCAACAACTGTGGCTGGCCATAGCCTGGCTCAGAGCAGGAGCAGGAGCTGGTGCCTTGCGTAGTGGATGGAGACCTGGGGAGCCGCTCACCCATGGATGCTGTGTGGGTCAAAGTGGCTCAAGGGGGGCCTGGGCAAGCCCTTGGAGAGTGTGAGAGCCATTGCAGGTTACTGACTCAACTAACTAAACTGAGCTGAGGAAATCGCTGAGCCCACTTTGGGCCTGGGCTCCTTCCAGGTGAATGCTGTGTTTGGCTGGAGGGTGGCCCTGCTGGGAGCTTTGCCCCCCTGCTCACCATGGGCGAGTACTGGGCAGCCCCTGCACATCAGGGGGAACAGCCTGTGCTCTGGGCCAGCTGCTGCTGGTGTTTTCCTCCTTGCTTACCAGGAGAAGGATGCAGGAGGTCTCCTGCGAAGATACTTGGTTTCCTGCCCAGGCAGCTGCAAACATGGGGTGGGAGGATATTGGTATAAAGGGCTGTGTCTGTACTTGGGCTCTCATGCATTACAGCAGAAGAGAATCGAGTTTAAACAAGGTTTCCTGGGTCATTGCAGCTGAATGCTTTCCGATGGAGCCAGCCGTGTCTTACACCTTTCACCTCAAGCTCCCCCAGCAAAATGGTTGGGTTTGTCATGCAGGGCTCAGGGCTGGGAAAAGGACAGGGTGAGGGCAGCTCAGCTCCTAAACGAGCAGGGCACGTGGAAGCGGTGGAGAAGGTGTGGGAATCCGGACCATGCATGTAGCAACACGCAGGAGAGATCACTTGAGATCACAAAGCTGCCACTGGATGTGCTTCGGGCACAGCTTTACAGTGCAAAAAGGACCATTGCAGCATCTCCCTGCCGTGACCTGAGCTCCTGCCTTGCCACAAAACTCACACCGCCTGAGCTAACGCAGGTTTTGATGTCAATGTCCTTAAATTGTTTGTCTCTGTTTGCAACAGGCTTGTATTGATTTAGGTTAATTTGGTTACCCAAAAAAGGGTTGTGCTGATTGCTCTAAATGGATTAAATAGTGATTTTAGTTAAACTGATGGCAGGCTTGTGTGTAGACAGGGCCTGGAGCTTTGTAAGCTAATGACTTGGCAGTAATGCAATTTTTTTTAGGCATCTGAGACCAAGCTGTTGTTTTAAACGTAAGACCATAAATGTTACTATTCTAGTAAATGGTGATAGTTTTCTGTTAACTTGTGCTCATTCTGAATCCTGGCAGATCTCTTTGCTAACTCTCACTTTTCTGACAATAATTTTGCAAGTACGTTTACTCCAAATGGATTTTGGATTAAATCCAAGTTCAAAACATGGAAAATTTCCAATTTTTGGCAAGATTTTCTAATTTTTGTTCACCTTCTCAGCCTGCTAATTTTTCCACTGTTTTGATAATGGAAAAAAATGTTTGTCTTAATTTTTTGATAAAAATTCAGATAGAAGAAAAATGCAAAGAAACCCAGCTGCTCTCAACAGCAGGGACCTCTCTTCACAAGTGAGCCCTGAGAGGAGGACAGGTCTACAAGCAGCCACTGTTTAATTTTTTCACTCAGAAAAAAACAAGGGTGAGATCATCATAGAATCATAGAGTGGTTTGTGTTGGAAGGGGCTTTTGCTCTTGGGCATTACAATTTTTGTGTCCAGATCATCTCAATGGGAAAAAAATCACTATGTCTGCATAAAGTCTTTCCTGCCTGCCTCTGATCCCACCAGTTGAGCTTCTGCCAAAGCAAATCTGTCTTCACGGGTCTTTTCTCCACCAAACTGCAAATCCCATTTTCATTCATCTGCTTTCTCTGTTGATATTTTTATCTCAGGTTGGGACTGAAATTTGAAAGGAACATGACTCCAGACAAAAGACTCACTGAGCCTTGGTTAGCGTTGATTTGCAAGGATGCCTATTGAGACACTGAATAAGCCTTAGCTATGAAAACAACAGTCCAGCAGGTAGGCTGTGATCCTTTTCTGTCTGAACCAGAAAGTTGGTGGCAAGAATGAGAGGAGACGTCATGCCTCAAAGGACAGAGAGAACAGGAGGAAGGAAAAGCTCAGGGTTACCAGCTGGACAGCAGCTGGAGACCAAGAATCTGAAATTACCTAGAGAAACGAGTACACAGTAACCTAGCATGTGCTAAAAAAAATGTTGGCAGACATTTATATACCACTAGTGCAGGTTGGATCCCGGACCATTTTCTGCATTCCTGGATTATGGAAATTGAATGCCAATAACTTAGAGCACACATAGAGGTGGAGCTGTGGGAGAAGGACATGACACAATTCAGATAAATCAGGGGCTAGTGTATTTATGGAGAAGCTGAGTTACCCAGAAGGAGTAACAAACTGATTGTCCAAGACGTAGGCCAAAGAGATTGAGGGAATCAGCACGGTAAAAGCAAGTGGGCTGTGTGTGACTCAACCACAGCAGCTTGCTGGGGGTGGTGGGTCAGAAAGGGGTAGGGAAGGGTGGAAGCACAGCCACAGCTGTAAAATTGCAGTCTGCTCGTAACCCTTTGGCAATTAGCACTGTGGAATCCATCTTCATCCTCAGTGACCACCTCGCCAGAATGATGATTCACCCCTTTTTCTAACCTGCAGCATGTCCCCAGATGTTTGTGCAACCCCTGGGCGTGCAACTGCATTCATCCCTCTCATACACATCCTCAATGCCCATGACCAGGGTGTAACAGTGTCACAGGAGCAGTGATGAGTTGTCTTTTTGTGACACTCCACTACACACTTAGGATGCGGATACAGACTGTGGCAAAGCAGGGCCCTGGATTCACATGACTCCTGGACCCCCATTCATTCCCATTCATCACCCAAGATGGTGATGGTGATCCAGCCCCGATAAAGTAAACCTCCGTCAGAAGCCAGGAGCTTTTCCCCATCTTGTATGTGGCTCTACAGCCCCATTGAGCAAGGCTCAGTAGCTGATCACTGAGACATCCAAGTCTGGAGGCTTGGGGATAGATATATTTGTCAAATAAAAATTACAGGATCATCTTCTTGCCTTGAATGCCTGAAATGTAGGTGAACAAATCTTAATCAAACTGACCAAAACATTTGCACAGAGCGGATGGGACAGCTAGACTGGGAATAAGGCCATTTATCCCCTCCTCCCATTTGCCATCTGCTGGTGTCTGAGAGCTCCAGAAGACAGCTTCAAAGCTATTCCAGGCTCACAGCAGTAAAAGCTGCCCATGAGGGATGGATGCCCAGCCCTGGAACACAGCCCTCCCTGGTCTATGAGTCGTAAAATAAACTCTCAGATCAGAATGTCTGGCTTTGCTACAAAAGACTACAAAGCTCACAATTAGTAAAAGAATATCCAACAAAATCCTTCTTCATACTTCCCTGAGCCTCTTCTATGAAACAATTAGTGGATGCTCTCGTTTTGAACTCTGTGACTCACTCCTGTAATTCAGTTGTGGCCTGTGATCACTCAGTCGTTTAATGCATCGCGGGGAAACAGGCAATTGTGAGAATTTCCTCTCTCCTTCCCTCAGCCTCTCATGGCAGCTCTGCGGCACATTAGACCGCAATGCCATGCAGCCACAGCCTGGATGCTTGCATCCCAGATGAGCAGGCTCACCCTTCAGGAACGCTTCTGCAGGGTATCAAGCAGTGATCCGGAAGGTTTCTCAAAGAAAAAATGCGTCTCGCTACATTTTGCAGTACTTAATAATCCAGCTGCAAGGAGTCCTTTTCCAGTCCTTTTACCAATGGTTTAAATAGTTAAGTTGTGGCTTGGTTCTACCAGAGTTTTTTTTCTAATTTGATATCTTCACAGTGAGTACATGTGTGTGCATTTTGTAAAAACTCCATAAAAGATAATAGACACTATTAAAGTAATTACACTGGCTAATGTCTCCCACATTCTTTTCTATTAACTGTATTTAACTTTGCCTGTCAGTAGTATATTTACTGTTATGAACTAGTAAGTGACCTTTAATCACTGGATTTGCATAACATACCTATTTGTGTAACTTTCCAAGTACATGGTAAGTATGAAAGACATTTAACAATTAAACTGAAAGTGTTCGCAGAGATTCCAGCACAAGCTGAATATGTCTGGAGGCTTCTCTGTGCTTACCTTGCCTCAACCATGCTGTGATAATTTTGGCAGCAGAGCAAGGAAAAAGCCCTGAATAATTTGCCAACTATTTCACATCTAAAAGAGAATTGAAAACAGAAAACTGAAAAATTCCTCCTGCTGGTACCACACACAAGAAGTCCTGCCCTGTGTCTGCTGAACAGTGCTGTACGTTTGCCATGAGGAAAAGACAATTTCATTCTCTGGCTGGTGATGCCCAAGTGCTAAATTTCTGCTGTTACCAGGAATGACAGAAGGGGCTGTTGCAGGAGTGGCCCTGGCAGAGCAAACTGCAGTGTCCTTCATGCCAGGCTCCCTTCAGACCCTGGGGGTGGCTGAGCCAGTGACTCCGGCAGCTGCAGGCAGCTGCTGGTCCTCTGCCAGAGCTCGGGGATGAGGGCTTCTCCACGTGATGCTCTGGCTTCTCACTTGTCCTCTGCTTGATCTCTCAGACACTTTTTTCCCCCCTTAGTCCCTTCATTATTTCCCCTTTCCCAGTTGCTTTCCCTCCTACCACTCATGTTCATTCCTTTCCATTTCTTCCCCTTGTCCTCTTTTAGCTTCCCTATTTCTCTTGCTTTTCCCTCTTGCTTTCTGCCAAACGATATGCACCACTTTCTCCCTTTCTGGTTATTTTCCCAAGGGCTGAATCACAGCAGTTCTGTTTGCGTGGCCATTTATGTAGCCCAGAGTTGTCTCCCGCAGTCTGGGGTTCTTCACAGTTCAGGTGATCTTCCTTGGTTCTGTCTGCAGTCAATTGGGAGAGATGGGAGCCTCCAGAAGGTGAGTCAGTTTTTAAGGCTGTTGTAAGACCTTGTGTAAACTGATCTCCTGCCATGATCTGCCAGTAAGACAGACAAATATCCTAACTTATGAGCTTTGAATTGGGGACCCAAAGTTATTTAGTACAAGTCCTGCTTTTGCAGTGTTTTGGCATATGTCCAATGGATGGGGAGCACAGATCAGAGTATTTTCCCTCTGACCAACACTGCCCTCCTGGGTGCCAGACTTCTGCCCGCACCCTGGCAGTCCAGCACAAGTTGCACCTGAGCACAGCAGCTGACAGAGCCTTGCAACAACCTTCCCTCAGCCCTAAGTCCTATCTGCTACAGACAAAGCATTTGGTCTGACTTCAAAAAGCCAAGCAAGCGTTTTTGCTCCTGTTCCTTTTTTCACTCTAAAATAAGTATCACACAAGGAATAAGGGAATGAAAGTGAAAAGGGAAACAAAACTTTCAGTCTCACTCAGCCATTTAAAAGCAGGCATCCACATAGTTTCCATGGCTTTCACTTCACCAGGAGAAGGTTTCCCAGGGGCTAACTTCAACATTTTGAATGGACCCATGTTTAGCCGTTTCCGTAGCAAATCACACAGCAACCATGAACTGCAACTGTAGCCTTATCTCCATCCAGACACTTGTTCCCATAGAGATTTTTCCAGTTCTCTGTGATCAGACCAAGAAAATATAGGTCACAGTAAAACAACCCTCCCAGAGTTTCTTCGTAGGCACACCCTATTGCATACTGACGTTGCTGACAAGCTGTTACATGATAAAGGTCTGTTTTCTCTGTAGAAATCTGATCCTATGATCTGCCTGTGAGATTCTGTCCCTGGTTTTCCTAGGATTTCACCTCCAGTACAATCATAGCTTGCTGATCCAGGAATGCAAAAAACTGTGGAAGCCATTTGCTCCCTCCACTTCCCTGTCCATCTCTGCCCTGCATTCCCTTTCAAACACTGGTGGGCAGAGGAGGGATGACTGCTCTCCCCATGTACATCCCTTGTCCCAGGGCAAGCTTGGCAGAACACTTTTTCCCACACTTAACCTTTCTCTGCAGATCACTGGTGGAGGGAAAACTGGGGTTTATCTCCACCTGCTCTTTGGCCCAGATAGCTCCTGGGAGTATATTTGATTAATTTTATTACTGAGCTCAGGCTGTGACGTAACAGACGATGCCTTGGCCCTGTGTCTGACCAAGGTGGCTGCCGCGGCAATGGCTCCTACAGCTCGCTCTCTGCCCCTCAGCTGCTTCTGTGTGTGTGGCTGACCTGGTGGCTTTGATAATCAAATTTTTATTAGCCTGTTAAGTAAAATGCTGGCACTGAGCCACTGGCAAGTTGTAAAGCTGGCCAAATAATTGGAATAATAACTCACTCATATTGAATGTGGTCCACTTAGAGGTGGTGAGTATTTCCTGAATGGAAATGAATCTCTTCTAAGGATTTGGTTTAGATTACTTCACTGCATGGTTTACTTCAGCCTTATAATTTTATCACTGATACATAACGTAGGTTCATAAATAGAGCAATAGAGCCTTGGCTGTGCTCGGAGATAGTGCTGTGCACTAATGTAAATTATAAATGTAGAGTTAGAAAATGTAACAAGCCCAGCTGGCAAACTTCCATCTATTATCTCACAATAATTGTTTCCAGCCAGCAGAGATTTTTTGTACAGCATAAGACAGGTTATTTATATTATATATTTAGCCTAAAACTGTAATAACATCCTCTGGCAAAGGTATTATCTGATGGTGTCTGAAATGGAACCAGCTTTCCTCTTTCCAGGCATTAATAAATAAAAAATTTTGTGTCATCTCATGGCATTTCCTGAATTGGAGAATAAAATTAGGAAGATTTTTAATTCATATAGTTTACTTCTTAAAAAGTAAATCTATTTTTGACAACCCGGTTTCCTAGAATTGTTACGTGTGGTTTGTATCACCAACCAGAGAAATATTTCCTTTGCCATTCTAATCAGGCAGAAACAACAGTACCACTAGCAGGACTGGCTCCTGACTTAGCATAGTCAGGAAAATACCTGTGAACAGGCAAAGTGTGTGAAGGTCACGGAAGAGAGTATGTTTTTTCCTGTTTCCTTAGAAATAGAAATGCCTGGATGCCTGTTATGTTGCCCATCTGCACATTCTCAGGCAAACCCTACAGCAGTGAGGATATGAAGCCAATGATTAGGAAGACTAATAAGGGTATGTTTTAGAAATCTTAGGGAGAGACAAATCTTAGTGTTGGGCCATGCTGGCTACTCAGTGTCACTGTTCCATCTGCTGGTGAGGGCAAAGAATGAGTGTCGTGGTTTAACCCCAGCTGGCAACTAAGTCCCACACACCTGCTTGCTCACTCTCCCCTGGTGGGATGGGGAGAGAATCAGAAGAGAAGTAAGAAAACTTGTGGTTTGAGATAAAGGCTGTTTAATAGGTAAAGCAAAAGCTGCGCACTCAAGCAAAGCAAACCAAGGACTTCACTGTTCTCCGTGTGCAGGCAGGTGTTCGGCCATCCCCAGGACAGCAGGGCTCTATCACCCATAACAGTGACCAGGGAAGACAAACGCCATCACTCTGAATGTTACCCCCTTCCTTCTTCTCCCCACCCAGTTTTATATGCTAAGCATGATGCCATATGGTATGGGATATCCCTTTGGTCAGTTGGGGGCAGTTGTCTTGACTGTGTCCCCTTCCAACTCCGTGTGCACCCCCAGCCTATTCACTGGTGGTGTGGTGTGAGAGGCCTTGACTCTGTATAAGCACTGCTCAGCAATAACTAAAACATCCCTGTGTTATCAACACCACAAATTTTTGTGTTTTCAGCACAAATCCAAAGCAGAGCCCCACACCAGCTACCATGAAGAAAATTAACTTTATCCCAGCCAAAACCAGCACAAACAGAAAACAGGAGGATGGTACTCAGGATTTCTGAGGATATCTCAGGTGTTTTCCAGTCCATTGGTAACTTGGGAAGATGTCATGAATATTAAGAAATTAGTTGGTCTGAGTTGCTAGCTCCTTCCCCAGTCTCAGGTCTTGGCCAAAGAATTCTCTGCCAGTGTTTGGGTTAGGTGACAATTGGGTTCTGGCACAACCCCAGAAGGTCAGGCTGTGCTACTGACAGACTCCTTCTCAGTAAGGGCTAGCCTCAGGGAACTCTAGGCAGGTCAGCTTAGCTTCTGCCCTGGGAAAAGTCACTAAAAATAATGTAATTGTTCGTAAAGAACCAATCAGTTGTAAACTGAAGATGCTGATGTAGTAAGTGTGGAAGACACTAATGAAAACAAGCCTTGTCAGACCTGACGCTTGGAATTTATTGTTGATGAGAGCTCAAGGTTGGTGAATATGGGCCATCATAAATGCAAAAGTTTTCTGTCAGTTATTTGAGCAAGTATCACACAAAAGCCTGATTTTTTTTTAAAAGAAAAGGTGGAACTGTGTAACATCAAAATATTTAATGGTATGAGACCTGGTGGAAAGGTACAGCTGTCCAAGAAGAACTGTTAAGGAATGGGAAATACTGTAGTGAAGTCTGCACAGAGCAGTATAAGACTTATTGCTGTTCAAGATCTGAGAGTGAGCACAACATTTCTGCTAAGAAATGGTGAATGTGTGAAAGTGTGAATGCTGGCTGTGTAGGAATAATGACAAAAAGATGAGTCAACTAGAGCGGCCAGGACTGCTCAATAGAGAGCCCATCCAGCCAAGTGATGTCTTAGTGCAGTCCCACAGTATATTGCTAAATTAACTATCTAAAAAGGGGGGAATAGAAGCTGTACTTACAGGAAGTGAGTTTCAGGGAGTAAGTAGTGACTGAAATACTTTGGAAAGGTCAGAACAGAGAAGCTACTCGGTAGTAGATCCCAGTGTGATGGGAAAAAAGGACCATCTTTGGATATAGGATTGGTGAGAAGTGGGAAGTGATCAAAAGCCCCACATGAAACCTTTGCTGCAATACACATCCCACTGGAGTGTTCCCACTCAAAAAGAACACTGAAGGATTTTCTGCTGGCACATCAAAGAATCACTAAAATAATTCAACAACTGGAAAAAAAGAGGCCTTTCATCAGCTGTGGTAGAGTTCACCTTATTTCGTTTATTCAAAGGAAGAAGATATCAATCTTCATCACCCAGGGTGTAAACACTTACATTAGGGTAAAACCCCAGGGCGGGATTCAATCACCTTCAGGCACGGCAGCCAAGGTGACCGGCTGCGGGCAAGTCCCAGCATCATTCCTCATCCAGCGTTTTCATCTGCATCACAGCACCAGCAGGTCATTTGATAGCACTGACTGCAGTCAGGCAGGGAGTGATAGGAGAGTAGGAAAGTCAGCAAGAGCAGCCATGTCCCAGTGCTGCAAGATGAGATAAGCTATTGCCACAGCTCTGTGAAGGTGAGAGTGTTTTTGAGGGATTCTGTGCCAGAGTCACTGTGACTGCCAAGACACCAGGCCTTCGCTTCTATGGGATCCACTCAATCCACGTAGGAAAATGGATGTATACAATGAACATCATATGGGTGTAAGATGACATGTTAAAGGAGTAAGGTCTATTTAAATGAATGTAACAGCCAAATAATGACAAGTTCAAATCCAGATACACATGTGCTGTGAGAAAACCCACCATAATAATGACAGTTCAATAGAAAATAATGTCATATCCAGATGTAAAAAAATGAATGTGGGAATGTTTACTCAGTGACTGTACTGTAATGTTTAAATCCCAGTTTGTGTCAAGCAGTAGATACTGAACAGTGTGAGAAAAAGATATGAGGAAACTTGGGATTTGGGGGGATTAATTCAGTAAAAAGTACAGTCGATGAGAAATACATACTTATTCTGCTTTCTAAACCACCAATGTTCCTGCTTCTGTTTCTCACAAATTTGTTCTTAATTGATCTACTGACTTCAAATTATGGCTAGTTCACACTACTATGACTACACTCCATTTTTAAAGCCTGGACTACAGCAATATAAATCCTCAGCTAGTGATCAGGTATGTCTAGGGAATCGAATTCTTTTCTTGGACTAACTTAAGTTTATGGGAAGTCATTCAGTCAAAATAAATGCCTTGGCTTAACTTTTTTGAACTGCATGTCCCCTGGGTTAGGACTTCAAACATTTTGAGTTATCCATAATATATGATTGTTAAGCCTATAAATATTTTTAATTGAGTGATAATGAGCTATCAGCTTTAGTCTTGTTTTGAAGTCTACCCTGACACCAGTTGAGTCACTATCTTTGGAACAGGATCAGAAAACGATGCCAGTAAAGTCAAACAGCTGCTCTGTTACAGTTATACATGAACAATGCAAAAGGTGATTCTGGAAAGTGAAATGTATTCACCTGTAACAACAGCCATATTAAAGTCTCACCTTTTTCTTTCAGATTTACATGAGTTTGTTTTAAAAAGTTGATTAATTTTTTTTTTTAAATAAAATCCTGGCTTAGCTGAAGTCTCTTGTTTTGTGGTTTAATAGAACTGAGTTCAGGACTTCTATCTTTTGCATTATGCACTCTAATTTATTTTATTTCCCTATTTATTATGAATATTAACTTTATGTTAGTAACATCACAAAGCATATTCCAGAGGTATTTTCAGTACCTGCAGAGTTAACTAAAGCATAAACTTAGAACATCTCATTTTGGATAGGGTATGATAGTATATCTAACCTAAGCACTGATTAAAGCCATGCAGAAAACTTTTGCTTCAGTTCTGTGGATGACCTAAAAATATATATATTTAAAAGTTCTTTGCAGATTAACCCCAAGTGCCCTTGATTTTACTGTTTTTTTAATGGAAAAGAATCATTTGGTGATGAACTTTACCATTGACAGTGAAATGAGTTCTGGTTTTGAACAATTGAAATGAAAATTAAGGAATGTGAAAGTGTTAGTTTTTTCTGCAAAAGATGTTACTGTGGGGAAATAAAAGGTGGTGACCTGAAGCCAGGAGGATATGCAGGTGAAAAGAAAGCAGCTCAGAGACTGTGGCTCCAGAAGGACCAGGCAATGGAAAACTATCGGCCGGGTTCTTCTTTCTGCAGAGGGCAGCAATATGGGGAGCAGAAGCCAATGGCCACAGCAAGCCACTAAGCCAAGCCATGGTTATCATCATCTTTTGTCCTGAGTCTTCTGGTGAGATATGGCAGCTTGGCTGTGTGCCCTACCTCCCACGGGCACAGCCTCCATCTCATTCTGGTCTGTGCCAGCCCATGCTGCTGCTCTGCACAGCCATGCCTTCCCACCCTCCCACCTCATTGCAGCTTCCATAGTCCATGCTGCAGACATGCTTCAAAAGATGCCATGTAAATGGTTTTTAAATGAAAGGAGAGATGATCGGAAGAATAGCTTGAAAAAAATCCAGATTAGAATGAGTATAATGTTTGTTTTACTTTTTCTGCTCTGTGATAGATGTTGCAGTGCCACATGTGAGCCTAGCTTAAAAAGATCAAGATGTCTTGATCCTGGACAGATAAAAATAAATAAGTCTAACATATCTGGAATTTCCTCATTTGTATGCTATGCAAAACCTTTTTATTTTTAATTTAATTTGAACCTGAATTTGCAAGGAGAGTTGGCTTCCCTTCAGGGGCATGTTCTGGTGAATACATTATTTACTACTGAAACAGAAAAGGTGTCTGGTGTAGCTGTGATGGGGCAGAGAGTGAACAACAAAGATGAATGCAAGAAGAAGAAGAAAAGCAGAATTTGCAGCTGAGCTTTGAGATGAACCAGAGGTCATAAAGAATAGAGCTACAGGAAATCTGTTCACTATGGCAGCAGGTGCAAGGGGGGAGCTGTCATACACTGATGTCAATTGGAAGCGAAGGTACCACACAAAGAAGCAGCTATGTGTAGACAATGAGAAGCTGAGAAGCCAAGACAAGCAGTGAAAAACGGGTCAATTTGGAGCTTGCATGAGGGCTAAGGAAGTTGTTTGAGAAGGAAAGAGGCAGCAACACTTCCATCAGTACAGAGAGAGTTTGTTAAAATTCGATGGGCTTTCTGATGCAGCATGTAATGCTGTAGCTTCACAGTTGCTTTCAACTGGAGAGAAGTTTTTGGTGGAAAAAACCCCAAACGTTTAAATCCACATCTCTTCCTAGTTTATCGTAGAGCCAGAGAAACTCTCCTGCCTGCACAAAGCAGGCAGTAGCATGGGGGAAGGGAAGGAAGGCACAACTGGAGACGAAGTAGTGGAGGGAACAGGCAGGACCATTTCCTTTGGCAGCTGTGTCTGTATATGCCATTATAACGAAAACTGGAAATTAAGAACTAGCAAAATGCTCCAGCTCCCTCCTGACTAAACGAAACTAGAGGACAGCCTTATAGTATCCACTGTTAGATATGCTTTTCTGTGTCATTTCTTACACCATTCATCTCAATCTAAATACCTAACTACTACTTAAAAGTGCATTAGGGCAAACTGGGGGGGGGGTGTAGATTTCTTTGTAAGCTCTGGATGTCTCACCATGTCATTTGGATTAGACCTTACATGAAGGACACAATTCAAACAGCATTAAAACCCAAGAGGACTATTTTCACCTAGGAGTATTTGCTTCAGAAGTCTATCTGCTTCCTGCACCTTTTTCTCCAGGTATGCTTAAAGCTTCATTAAAAACTATCTGGCATCTCCTTCCAGCTCCTTTCCAATGGTCTGACAATTTAACAAGCATGATTGTCCAAAAGCAGCTCCTTTCTGGATAAAGGAACAGATTGGCATGTTCTGTGTATACACATACACACACACATACACCCAACTGTCTTCTGAAGAAATGAATTACAGCCTGCTGAGTATTCTAAGAGGTAAGGCAAACTCACTTGAAACAGAAGTGATGAAGTTTGGGATAAACTTTAACTTTGGAGTAGATTCAGAGCAAATGCAAAGAACTCACTAGCAGTGCTTTTTTTTCCTGAGTGCAGATCATGCCGTTCTTCTTTTGAATATTCCTTTAGAGAAGAGGTATTCTTTGGTAGCTTTGGATTGACTAGCATCTCTTGAACTTCTGCTATTCAACATATAAGCAGCTGAAACGAGTCTGCTGCTGATGCTGAGTTATTTGAAGTAGCACAAACAAGAGCTGGCTGCAAAGAACTGCAGAAGGACCTTGTGAGGTTGAATGACTGGGCAATCAAAAAACAGATGAAATTCACTGTGTATAAATTGAATCGACATCTACCAGGAAGAAAAATCTTAGCCTCTCGTGTAAGATAGAAAGCTCTGAGATGATCACTGTCACTGAGAAGGAAACCGTGGCATTAGTTACATATCTGAGAACATCAGTAAAGTGTGTGGCAGCACTCAGACAATCAAATGTTGCAGACCATTGGTAAAGGAACAGAGAACACAACAGGAAACATGAAGATGGCACTGCAGGAATCCATAGATAACCTGCAGCCTTACTTAGCCCTCTCATCCCTAAAAGCAGAAACAGAAAAAAAAATAAGAGGGGGCAACAAAGATCATAAAAAATTTGGAGCAGCTTCTGTACAAGGTCAGTCTGATTAGCTTAGCACTGTGCAGTTTGGAAAAGGGATTGCATGATGACTTAACATATAGGAAATCACCAGGGGCACAGACACAGTGGGAAAAACCTCTGTTTCTTAAAGCACAAAAATCCAGGAGCTCTAGCCAGGCTCAGAGCATGCATCAGGAGTTGGTGCCTTGTGCAGCAGGTAGACCTGGGGAACCCCTCACCCACGGATGCTGTGTGGGCCAAAAGCTGAAGTGGGCTCAAGGCGGGGGCTGGCCAAGCCCTTGGAGAGTGTGAGAGCCACTGCAAGTTACTGACTCAACTAACCAAACTGAGCTAAGGAAACCCCTCTGCAGATATTGGTCAGAGGGTGGGAGAGCCCAAAAGGGAAGTGTTGTGTGGGCTGCCTTGTTCCTGCTCTTGCTGAGGCAACTGCCCTGGCTGCTCTAGATGGCCCTTTGTCTGCACCCGTATGCTGCCCTTTTACAACCAATTTCCCTCTGACTGATGGGAGCCAGCACTGACATCATCTGAGTCAGATGCACTGCAGCAAGGCTGAAGGAAGAAGGAGAAGGATGTGGGGCTATTTTTGGTATGTGAGGCCCAGATGCTTGCTGTCTTCTCTCACAAGTCAGGAAGGGCACAGACTAGTACAGGAGGTCAAAACTCCTTTAGAATGGCCTGTATTTCTTAGTGAATAGACTGGAACCAGAGAAAATCAGTAAGCTGACAGTTGTTAGATAAACCTGGGCTTTTTTAGTAACTTTTCTGAATGTTATGAAAACTTCCTTGTGCACAGGATGGTATATTTAATGTACAATTACATTTCCTGCATCTGAGAAGGCAAGAGCATTCATGAAGATTAGGATGGATGGAAGTCATCTTGAAAAATGCTGAATTCACGTATATGGTTAATATAATGGATATGATGATCCACGATTGAAGCAGGTACTACCTTAGCAAAGTTAATAAAAGCTGTAATCAGTGGACATTCATAAGCTTATATAGAACTTGTAATTAATAATATCAATAGAAATAAAACTGTCAGTAGAGAAATACTAGGGGTAACAAAAGGTGATGTGTATGTTAACTAGGGAGGAGAAGATACACAGGAAATGATGGAGGACCAAAATTATATAAAACACAAAACAGGAAAGGGGATTTTATTAGAAAATCATGTTGTTACAATGATATGTGAGTTCAAGGTGACAGTCTTGGTACAGCGATCTTAGAAATTGTTTACTGTCTTGAAATTATTTACTGTTAACTCTGGTAGGCAGCTAATTTCCATGCTTGCTCACTCACGTTCCTTCTCTTGCCAGATGGGAGAGAGATTTAGAAAGGTAAAAGTGAAAAAGGTAAAAGTTACAGGCTGAGGTGTAGACAGTTCAATAGGTAAAACAAAAGCTGCGTGCACCAGTAAAGCAAAGCAAGGAATTCACCGCTTCCCATCGGCAGGCAGGTGTTCAGTCATCCCCAGGAAAGCAGGGCTCCATCATGCATAGTGGTGACTTTGGAAGACAAATGCCCTAACTTTGAATGTCCTCCCTTCTTCCTCCTTTCCTCCAACCTTCGCTGTTGGGCATGACACCATATGGATAGTCATAAGGAATATCTCTTGGGTCATTGGGGTAGCTGTTCCAGCTGCGTCCCCTCCCAGCTTCTTATATATCCCAGCCTACTTGATGGCAGGGCAGTGCGAGAAGCAGTGTAAGCACTGCTCAGCAGTAACTAAAATATCCCTGTGCTATACACTACTCACAAACCCAACACAGAGTCCTCAACAAGCTACGATAAAGAAAATTGCCTCTATCCTAGCCAAAATCCATGTATATATATAAATGATAGCACCTTGCAACGAAAATAAAAAGCTTGTGACATCAAGAGATGTGGAGTCATACAAAAGAAATGAAAATGCATTCACAGAATCACAGAATATTCTGAGTTAGAAGGAGCCACATGGATCATGGAGTCCAGCTCCTGGTCCTGCACAGGACAGTCCCAAGAGTCACACTATGTGCCTGAGAGTATTGTCCAAAGGCTTCTTGAACTCTGTCAGGCCTGGTGCCGTGACCACTTTCCTGGGGAGCCTGTTCCAGTGCCCAACCGTCCTCTGGGTAAAGAACCTTTTTTGTAATATCCAACCTAAACTTCCCCTGACACAACCTCAGGCCGTTCCCTCAGCTCCTGTCACTGGTCACCAGAGAGAAGAGACCAGTCCCTGTCCCTCCACATCCCCTTGTGAGGAAGCTGTTAAACTGCAATGAGGTCTCTCCTCAGTCTCCTTTACTCCAGGCTGAAAAAACCAAGTGACCTCAGCCACTCTTCGTATGGTTTCCCTTCTAGACCCTTCACCATCTTTGTTGCCCTCCTTTGGACACTTTATATAATAGCTTTATATCTTTCTTCATCCTTGAGATGTGTCCTGCCCAACGCTTAGCCACGATATCTTTCTTATATTGTAGTGCCCCAAACTGCACACAATATTCAAGGTGAGGCCGCACCAGTGCAGAGAAGAGTGGGACAATCCCCTCCCTCGACCGGCTGGCGATGCTTTGCCTGATGCCCCCAGGACACGGTTGGCCCTCCTGGCTGCCAGGGCACTGCTGACTCATATTCAACTTGCCATCAACCAGGACTCCCAGGTCCCTTTCCTGGCACTGCTCTCCAGCCTCTCATTCCCCATTCTGTAGGGACATCTGGGGTCGCCCCATCCCAGGTGCAGAATCCGGCACTTTCCCTTGTTGAACTTCATATAGTTGGTGATTGCCCAGTCCTCTTATTTGTCTTGGTCTCTCTTTAGGGCCTCCCTGCCTTTGAGGGAGTCAACAGTTCCTTGCAATTTTGTATCTATCATCTGCAAACTTGCTTAGTATCCCTTCAAGTCCTGCATCCAAGTCATTTATGGCTACTTAACGCCAATGAATATCATAATAATTGAACACGTCTTGTTAAATTCAGCAAGTATCTGAATGCAATGCAGCGCCACATTAGGGCTCACTAACAGTTACATGATGGCTCTAAGACACAATCAATGCCTAGTGTAGCTAAATTTGAAAGTAAATTGTTTCCCAAGAGTATGTTTGGTATATACATTTCACATAGCCATATCCCCATGATGCTGGGATGTGCGAGAGGGAAGCCGTAGACCTCTGTATGTGTAACATAGGTGGTGTCCTGCACCTGGGGCAGAATAACCCCAAGCACCCATACAGGTTGAGGGCTGACCTATTGGAAAGTAGCTCTGCGGAGAAGGACCTGCGGGCCCTGGTGGACAATAAGCTGTCCATGAACCAGTGATGTGCCCTTGTGGCCAAGACCAATGGAATCCTGAGGTGCATTAGGAAGAGCATTGCCAGCAGGTCAAGGGAGGTGATCCTGCTCCTCTACCCAGCCCTGGTGAGGCCTCATCTGGAGTGCTGTTTCCAGTTCTGGGCTCCACAGTACAAGAGGGACATAGAGCTCCTGGAGCGGGTCCAGCAGAGGGCTGCAAAGTTCTGTAAGGGACTGGAGTATCTCACCTACGAGGACAGACTGACGGAGTTGGGCCTGTTCAGCTGACTGAGAGAAGCATCAATATATTTGAGGGAGGAATGCCCTCACTAAAGCGGGAATGCCAAGAAGATGTAGCCAGGCTTTTCTCAGTGATGCCAACCAATATGACAAGAGGCACTTGGTGGAATTCTTTACTGTGAGGGTGACTGCAGGCTAGAACACATTGCCCTGAGAGGTTGTGGAGTCTCCTTCACTGGAGATATTCCAGAACCCTCTGGACACAATCCTGTGCCATGTGCTCTAGAATGACCCTGCTTGAGCAGGGAGGTTGGACCAGATGACCTACAGTGGTACCTTCCAACCTGACCGATTCTGTGATTCTTCGTCCCTCCTAACTTAACGGCGGTGTCCCGCAGATCTGCGAGAGCAGAGAGCGTACAGCCCGAGACCACCGCGCGAGCAGGAACTGGAGGGCCCTTGTTCTCTGGGACCGTGCGTGCGAACAGCCCTGGCCCCACCGCCGCTCCCGCACCGCCGCCACCCGCACCACCCTCCGGAACCGGTCCCGCCCGCCGCCCTCTCCTTCCCCAGGGCGGCGGGGCTGCCTGCGGCCCGCCCCTGGCGGGGAGGGGGCGGCGCCACGGCCGCTTTCCGCCCCGGTGTGGGACGGGGGGGGCCGGGATGTGGCGGCCGCAGCCCCGGGCGGGCGGTACCGACAGGCGGCGCCGCGGCGGCGGGGGGGATGCGGCGGGCTCAGGTGAGCGGGGCGGCCCGAGGGAGCCGCGGGTGCTGCGGGGGAGGGCGGGGCTGCCGCCGGCGGGAGGGGGGGACGGCGGGTGCCCGGCCGGGGAGCTCCGGCGGAGCCCGTGAACGGGCAGGGGGCGATCGGGACCCCTGGCGGGGCCGGGGCCGGCAGCGCTTCGCCCTGCTGGAGGGGCCGGGCGGCTCGGCTGGAGGTGCCCTCGGGCTGGGAGAGTCGGCAGCCCCGGGGAGTCGTGTTGAGTATGGGGGGGAATTTACTAATGTTTTGGTTTGGGTTTCTTTTTGTTTGTTTTTCCTCGTGAATAAAACACGGATCTTTCATTTCAAAGTCTGAAAGTTTTAGGATTTTATAATGTTTCCTTTTTTTTTTTCCTAAGCCCCCGGTGGTGTTGGCATTTGTTTCACAGTAACTGTAGTCTAAGAAACAGTCTTGCAAGTTTTAAATAACAGAACTGGTTTTTAACTCAAAAAAATACTCGAATTTATCTTCGGCCGGTGAACGCAGTTATAATGATACGAAGATGTATAATTTGTTTGTTTATTTTTTTAATAACCGACTGCAAAGAGGGAAGTAATGGTGCTCTTAGAAGAGTCACTCACATAATAAGCCAGTCTTGGCTTAAGGAAGAAAAAGGAAACTGCCATCCCAACGGAGACTCTGTGCATATATACTTACAAATAACTGAATTATATAAGACCGGGACCTCTAATGTGGATGAGCTGCTCTCCTCCTCCCTCAGAGCAGCAGCGGTCAGCTGTCCTGAGCTAGGACTGCCCTCATTACCTGTACTGGTGCTGGCAAAAGGCTGGAGCCTTGGGAAATGTTGGAAGAAAACACTTCACCTTTTCCAGGACAGCTGGTGAAGAAAGGTGTATCGCTCACCGGGTGCATTTCTGCTGTTTTTTCGTCTTCCTTGCCAACGGTTTAATAGAAAACAGCTCATTTGTATTTTGGTAATCCAGGCTAATCTTTCTGTACAAGTGCTTGAGTAACTTCTTGCTATACTCTTAAATAGCAGTGAAGTGCTTTTGTAATAAAGGCTTTCACAGAATATGCTGCAGAAGGTATACGAGCTAGTGCTGCTGGTAATTAAAAGTAAATGAGTTTTCAAAGAAGTGGCTGAAGTACACTGGGATGCATTATCTCTGTTTTTGTCCTTTCTTATTTGTTCGTTTACTTGTCAATTTGCAATTGGCCTTACGGTAACTCTTGAAAATGGGAGAAGTTCGACTTTATTAAACTTTTCTTGGTGTTTAAATACTAAAGTCCCTTTTATTATGTTGTACGGGTATTCCCTCATCTCATTGCTGAAGTTAAAATTGTTGCGGTTCATTCTAGGAAGACACTGCCAGTGGTTTTCCAGTTGAAGCTACAGTACATTTTTTACTATTGATAGAGCTTTTAGACCCTTATGAAGCTGAAATGTAAGAGTGTTTAAATATTTGATTTAAAAGTTAAAAAAGCTGAGTTTAGAGGTTTCTGGTTTCTTAAAATATTGTGATCGTGGCAATATGCCACAAGGGAATGTGCATGAACCCCAAATGCTTATGCACAGTGTTTTGTACACTTGAGATTAGGACCATGTCCAACTATGTCTTTTTTTCTTCCTAGTGCTTGATACTATCAGAGTTATCAATTTTCTGTACAGCTCTTTGAGACTGGACACTGCAAATGGCATGTTCTCATACATGATACTGATAATTACAGTGCAGTAGCACTCTAAAGAACAGTCACAGGCAAGTGTTGTATTGCCACTGGTTTCCTCCCTCTTTAAATTTAGATAAATCATCCTTTGTTCCTGTCAGTAAAGTGAAGTCAAAACTTTGGGCCTAAGCTGCTGCTGCTGGAATTGTAGTGGAACCGTGAAAGAAAAGAGGATTTATTAGCACCAGGATAAATTAATTGTGATGAACAGGAGGACAGAAAGCACTGCAAACAATGTTTTGTACTGACAAAAGCGAAAACCCTAAAGGTTAATTCTGACTTTGTTCACAAATTAGGCACACTTGGTTAGGCTTTTTTTGCTCGCCATAGCTTGAGCCTTTGACAACTACTGAACCACCTGACCTTTCAAGTGAGATTTACTGGAGTGTGTGACACCTCACGAGTGCTTCTTGGGAGTTATGATTTTTTTTTTCCTCCCATTTCAGTATTGTGTTTCTTTGAGCAAATTGTCTTTCTAATTGAGCAGAGACAGGCTGTGACCTTTTCTGGTTTTGGCCATAATGCGTATTAATGACTCCTGTGCAAAGGGGTTTCCGTACCTCCTTTGGAGTATTGGCCTCCAAGGTGAACAGAAAGGAACCTGCAGAGTTGCCATAGTGATTTCCAAGTTCATCCTTACCATCTTGTGTCTTTTTCCAGAAAGCAGTCCTTTCATGCTGTGTCGCTTAGATTAGGTTTGAACTCAGGATATGTTGTAATACTATTCAATATTCTTGAAGGAAAACTGCTGAAAAACCCTTATTTATTCAGAATGAATGCGCCTTTTGTAAATCAACAGTCACACGAGATAAAACTTGGCCCTCTCGCACTGAAGAAGGTTGCTGTGCTTATGTTAAGCATGGTAGTATCCTTATTTGGAGGTGTTTCCTTAATTCTGTGTAATGTTAACATTATTTAACACTTTTTTCTTTTTTCTTCTTCTTTAGCCTATAGGCACAGATTCCATTAACAGCTCAACTGAAAAATGCTTTCAGGGAGAAATGTTTCTTTATCAAGCCTGCTAGCTACTGCTGCAGTGGAAGCTGAGATCCGCTACGGACATACTTTGTTAAACATCAGTCTTCTGTATGGAAATTGAATTAGCAATTGACATCGAGTTGCTTTCCTATTTATTGATGCCGAGAATGTGAAGTGGCTTAATGAGTAATCTGAAGTCTGCAGGCAGAGGGGTGAGATCATGTGCTTGCTCAAGCAGGGTTTCTTTGTTCAGTGTGATTCCTTTGGGACATGCAGAATTTGGATTCTGCCTCCCCTTCGTATGTACTGTAAAATGCTACTTGCTCTGTTTCAGACCCTCCTTCATCTTACAGCCACGCTTCCTTCCAGAACAGCTCTTATTATCTGTGTGTGTTAAATTTCTAATTGGGGCCTTGGTGTCTAATGAGTATGATTGATGGCAGTTTCTGTTCTTTCTCGCCCCCTCCTCCCTTCCCCTCTTGCTGCCTTAAAAATAGGTGTGTTAGTTGTGTGACCCTGATGTCAGGGTAAATTGTCTAATTACTCTGCTTTTTTTGCCTTCCATCACTCTGTTTATTTGTAACAGTGACAAGTGTAAAAAACCCCCACCTAAATTAGATTTTACCTTGAAAAGTAAATATTTACTACATAAACAGGTGTGTAGTCAGAATTAGGGATGGAAAGTGGAAAATGCATTTTCTTAGTAGTGCTTAGTGCTTTAGTTTCAAAGTTGTATGCATTACCTGTATTTATGGATTGAATGAAACAGTAACCAAGTCAGAACTACAAATGAACAGAAATTTGCTAAACACACTGTATGTATGCTCAGATTATAAAATCTCATTGGAAAAGAGCTCTGTGGGAAAAGTGACTCCTGGAAAAAAGGAGCAGAATAAATGTCATGTGTGTGAACTTTCCTTGTTCTCTGCAGTGGCTGAAGAGCTGGTTGTTTGGAGGGGTTTAGTGTGCTCTTGTTGTAAGTTTTGCTTTGCTGGGCTGAGAGGTCACTGGGGCAGGAAACCATTACAGAGGAAAATCTCTTAGTGGGGAAACTTTGAGGCAACCTGTAGAGCAAAGTCAAGAGGTTGATAGAGGTTTGGTTCCAAAACTAAAAGGAATGGAAGGGTTAATAGCTGTGGCATTGGTGTAGCTTTTCAACACCTTGCTTAAGTGTGAATAATAATTGAAAATTAGAATCAAATGATAGTGATGTTTTCAATGTGTCTGTAGGTAATGAAGTTTGTCAATGGCTTCATGACTTTGCTGATTAATGGGGTGAGCAGCTTAGTCCCTAGCTCAGCTCATCTATCTGACAGCACTTTGAGTTTAAATCACCAAGGTTTAAGGTCTGAAAAATATGTTTTGAGCATCAAAGGACACCATTTTTAGGGTCTTCTTGTTTTGTTTTTGGAAAGTCATAAAGTCTCCAGAGAGCTTGGGAAGGGGAATAATAGTTTTCATGCTAGTAAACTGCTTTCATGCTGTTTTAGTGGGATACTTTAAGTATTTTGCTGCCAATCTTTAATGATATGTTGGTAAGCATCCTTTCCACTGACATACCAGCTTAGTTTTATGGGTTATCACTCCTGTAGATATGCAGGCACCTGGAATAGTGCCTAGGGGAGACTACTTGCAAGGCCAGATGCTTATAGCCACAGGGTTTTCCTTTATGTTCCTAATGCTTGTGGTCTGGTTGTTCCCCTTTCCCACACACATAAATGCCTTACTTCAGGGAAACACCGTGAGGTTCCAAGGAAGGAACATCACCGAGCCTGTTCGGTGTGGTAAATCCAGGCTGTCTCAGCTCCATAAAGTATCTGACTCTTTGTTGCAAGGGCTAAGCTGATCATATCAAATTAGTTTTCTCCTCTTGTTGGAGAGCATGGCTTTGGGAACAAGAGCTTTCCATTCTCTTTTAGGATTTTGGACGAGGATGGTAGTTGAGGCAGGGATGAGATTGAATTTCATTGTGCTGGTCTAAGTTCCAGGTGTTTCCTGCTGCTGATGGCCCATGGAGACCCAGATGATGGAGGGAAATGGGCAGCACAGCCATTTGCTGGGGCCTGGCTGTTCCTGTTTTGTGAGTAGTGCATTAGCCTGTCAGTATTTGTACTAATAGCTCAGGCTGAGCTGTGGCTGTGTTGCATTCCTAGCTCTGCTCTTGCAGAGCCATAGGCACACAAATCTTGGGAGAATGTGACAAACACCTGCTGAGTTTGGTGATAATTTATATTGTTATAGTAAGATTTCCTTAATGTTAATATCTTTGTTGCTGTGTCCCCAGTGGGAGTGACGCGGATAGGGTGCCGATCTCTGCTTCAGCAGTGGTGTGGAGTCTCAGAAGCATGGGATGCTCTCGGACACCCTGGGTGGTCCCAGACTATGCTGCCACTGCAGTGGGGCAGCACTGTTTCGCCAGGGCACCATGCTGAAAACTTGCTCCCGTTCTGCCAGAGCCCTTGTTTAGGGGAGCAGTACATTTTTATTTGCTTAGAGCTGTGAAATCTTGAGGAGACCCTCATTGAAATTGTGTGAGAAGGGCCTGGTCACTGTTGCCTTGAGTGCAGCACCAGAGCAGCTGTTCTTCTGTGTGGTTTTGCTCCTAAACTAGTTAATAATCAACAGGTATTGCGTTTCCCTTTTCCCTTGAGAACCTGAACATGGTCATGGAGGGACAGCTGCTGTAGTGTTCCCATGCAGGTGGTCTGCGGGGGCCTCGTACAGACTTGGCTATGAGAAGAGCTGCTTCACTTAATAGTTCCCTTTGAGCGGTGCACTAGAGCTGGATGTCTGCTTCCTGTGAGAATGAAGATGGGAAAATCCAGTTTTGCCAGGGGTCTCGGATTGCTGTGAGGTCAGAAAAGATCAGCTTCCACTTCTTTCTTTGTATGCAGCAAGCAATAGCGATAGGGCATTTGTTTTTTTAGCAGATTGAGAATTTTCCTGCTATGGCGCCAGCTTTTGCCAATGACAGAATTTTCCATGGAGTCATCTGTTCTAGGGTCAAGTTAGGAACCATTTCATGGTTAGCCAAGGAGGTGTTTTCTCCCTGCCTTGAATATAGTTACAAAGTACATTTGTTACCAACTTTTTCTGTATGAGGTAGCACTGGCAGGTAGTAACCAGTGTTGTTGTTTTGGGAAGAACAATCCATAACAATTCTGATTGCCCTTTGTGAAACCTACTGACTTGCCCTGTTGTGGAGGTAAGTTTAAATTGGCTGTGGTTTTAATGCTCAGAGGCCAGTATGACTGTTCAGTGCAAGCCATGAGAAGTACATGGGGTTGCTGTCTTTCTTCTAGGTCTCTTGGGAGTAATTGTTCTACATGTTAGCTGTCTAAAAGTGATCTCTAATGACTTGAAAATCATGATATAAAATATGAGAGGAGTTTTTAAAAGGAGGATTACAATGCAGGGAGCAAGTAAGGAATAATACTAGTAGTAATAATAATCAAAATCAAACAGACCAGCTAAAGACAGTGCAGAGGACAATTAGGAATTCTGGGTAGCAGCCTGTGTATGTATTTTGACCACCAACATTGCTTAGTAGTGGAAGAAGAACAAGACCAGCCCCAGAAATCCCTCAAAAACCAAACCAAGAAAGAGGAGATATAGAAATGACTGTATTGTTACTTAATTCAGTTACATAGAACATACACACCTCTGTCACACTTATGGCTGCCTGATACAGCTGTGTAGCAGGGTATTCAGGTTTGACTTTTTCCCTGCTCATGCCATAATCAGACTTCATGCTGGATAGGGTAGTGGCAGTATTCCCTGGGCAGAGGTGGTCTTCCTCCATGCCTTGCTAGGAAATTTGTGTTAGAGGCAGGTTTTGTTGCAGCTGTTTAGATGTGATGTTAGATTTTTCTCTGTGTGTAATGCCCTTGGAACCATTTAAGGGATTATGTTTTTGAAAGGGAAGTGTCTTCAGAGAGTTATAGTCTCACAGATGGCTCCGTCTTGTCCTCCAGTTGGCAAGCAGCCTAGGAAAAGGTATCAAAATAATTTTTAATGTAGTAAACCAAATAATGCCTTGAGAGAAATGCTCTCCAATGTTTGTTACAGCCAATAAAAAAGCCTAGTAATAAAGATTTTGTGAAATAACTGCAATAGATCAAAGTGACATTTAAGTGATGCTCATGAGCATTGTTTAATCACCAGCTAACTACTAAAGGCCTTCTGCTGTGCAACAATTGGAGTTCCTATATTCTTATGCCTTAACTGTGTCTGCCTTGCTTAAGGCCCTGACCATCACCAAAGCTTGGAACTATTGCTTTTTAACTTACTTGTGACTCCTTTGTGGAGTTAAATCAGGTAAGTTGCTTTCTTGCAAGGTGGTATGCATCTTCACAAATGAAACTCTTCAACTTTTGTTCTGTGTATAGTTAACTAGTGGAATACTGAAATCCTGACATATCTATTTAAATCTTAGAGGTATAATAGGATAGTTTTGGGGTTGGAGGGAGCTTCAGATAGTCTCTGGTCCAATTCCCTGTTCAAAGCAGGACTGACTGAGGTTCTGTCAGGTTGCTCAGGGATTTATCCTGTTGGGCCCTGAAAAGCTCCAAGGACAGTGCAACCTGCTCTACCTCTTGGCTGCTCTCAGGCTGAAGAAGTTTTTCTTAGTATCCAGTTGGAACCTTTTTTGTTTTAAGTTATGCGCATCTCTTTCTTGTCCTATCTCTATGTGCTGTTGTGTATAGATTGCTGTCATCCTTGCTATTGGTATGTAGCATCTTCAGAAAATTGTTACCAGTAGGAGGTAATTAGAGAGTAATTTCTAACATCTTTAGAAGTCTTAGAGTAGCACACTTGGCATTCTTTGATTTACTTTCCTTTCTATAGCATAAAATAGCACTGTACTTAATGAAATTTACCATTGCTGTAAATATATCTTTATACCCAAAGAGGGCATTCTAACCTCAAAGATGTTCTTAGTTCTGCCTTCATGGCTTTCGCTGATGCAGAGTCCTTGCTTATGACTCAGACTTTAAGGTAATTTAAGTTCAAGACATTTCATATGTTTTTGTTCAATAAAGCACTATGACACTTTTATTGTACAGAAATGAAAATACATGTATCTTCTCGATATCTCTCAAAATTTTATTGTCACCTCTTTGGTTTTTTTAAGGCTAGTCATGCAAGGTGTTCCTGCTCACAGAGGTTTGGAAAGAGAGGATACTTTCTGGGTTGTGAAACTTTTGCAACTATGTTCAAAATGCTGTGAGTTTTCCTTTTCCCCTAGCCAGGAGAAAATTTAAAAGGTTTCCAGCATAAAAGTAGCACTGTTTCACTCAGAAATGAAAGAAGCCTGAAAATTAATTACTTATGTCTATGGACTCTCTTAGTGGACTTCCTTGACACAGATATTTTATAAATATATTTTCCAGTCTCAGATCTGTGGATTAGTATAGACTTGTTTCAGTTCGGAGTACACAAGTGTAGACAGGTTCAAGTCATTATGGGTAGGTTAAGGAATCATCTAAATATGATGTTTGTATTTTCTTCAAATTTCTGGTGAAAATGTAAGTTTAACCTGAAGTTTTGAGTAAAAATTCACTGGACAGGATAGCATTATTGCAGAGTCTGCCTCAGGGGGGACCTGGGACTCCAAGGTTTGATAGTTTAGATAATGTAAAGATAAAATTCATCCAAGTGCTACTTTTAAATCTCCAATCTATTTTGTGAAGGTAGGAGTTCTAAAGGTACAAAGCCTTAGGTGTATTCTGGTAGTAAAAATACTTATTTTCTAGCTGTCTTTCAGGAGTCCTGTTTTAGTAATTTTTCTGTCTTGAGCATGCTTTGTGACTGGGGTAAGCTGTGTAGCTTCTCACATGGCCTGCTCTAACCACAAAGCAATGCGTCAGGCCACTGCTGTACCTCAGAACTGATGAGATCAAATGTCTCTGAAAATGCATTGCTTTCCTTGAAAGGAAGATACAGCAGTTCTGCCTGCTACTTCTTAATAATAATGCTTGTCAGGAGTATTACATGTAAACCTGAAAGAAGAAGGGGAAGAAATCTGCTGCTGCTGCTGCTACTACACTAGTAGTATCCATAGACCTGTCCTATACACCTGAAAGGGATAGGCAGATGTGAGCTACCTTGCACAGGATCCTGCTAATCCTGGATTCAGAATTCAGGTTTTCTAAAGCAAGTAATAAATTAAAAAGAAAAAAGTATTGGAAGTAACGAGCTAACCATCTATATTTATTCTGGAAAACAATTTGAATGACACTCAAAGTTTTCCTCTGCCACGCTTTTTGTTACTGAAGCAGATCTATTCAGGTGTGCGTGTTTAATGTCATATGGTACAATATTCACCTTTTCTATCCACTTAAAATGCTAAGCTGAATCTGGAATATGCTGACCTGAAAAACTGCTTCATTGGCTTATTCTTTTAATACAGAGAATATTTTTGAAAGGCCAGTCTGATTTTTGAGTGTACTTCTCATTATTTTTTTAACTCGAAGTATTCTGCAGAAGACTGTTTCATTACAGTATCACATACAGGCCTTGGCACCCAAGAAACATCTGCAAGCTATCTCATATAAAGGTACAATTTCCTTAAAGGTTAATACTATGCTTTAACGTACCTGGGTAACAAAAGCAGACAAGTAAGGCTCAATGAAAGGTGGCAGATCCTAGGGCTTTGTACATAGGTAGTAGTACTTCAGTGAATTACAAATAGCATGTGACAGAAATACGTTAAAAAAAACTTAGGGCAAAAGTGTGTGCTTTTGTTGAGCAGCATAGACATGTGTTAATAAGTGAAGTGTAGCCTGTACTATTAGGTAATATATGTTAGCCCAGGGAGACTGTCAGAGTAAATTGTGGCAAGTAATTGTCTTCATTTCCTAGACATGAATAGCAGTGATTTACAGTCATGGGAAAGAAGCTCTTTCAAGAGTGTTTTCATTGAGATGATCTCAAAGGAGATGAATGGAGTCAGTGTGCCTTTAGAGTGAGGTTTGGTTTAGATTGTCATACAAACTCGTGTGTGCTGTGAAAGAGGTAAAAGGAGCCCTGAGAACTGGCTGAAGTCCTGGTAGCTAAAAGGCTGAGCACCTGGAGGGAAGCGATGAAATCAGTGAACACAGCTGAAGTGGGGTTAGATTTCTTTTAAATGCACCTGGGGAAGCCTAGAAACTTCTGAGCCCTGCTCAGATGGGAAGTGTGGAGTAGGAAGGCTCTCCATCTAGGAAGGGATGGGGTGGTCTGAGGAGCTGGAGGCTCATAGGAAGAGGATTTCTGGAGGTAAGTTGAGGCGTGCTTGTTTGCTGTTGTGAGAGGAATGCTGTCAAGGGGGATGAAGGGAGGATTATGCATTTTGGGGTCATGATGAAAAGAATAAACTGGAAAGGACCAGGGAAGTGGCACTGAGGAATGATATTGGGAAAGACGGTATCTCCCTGTGGCTTTGAACATTGTTTGGGAGCTTTGTTATCGCTCTAGACTATGTAGTGCGAAGTGTGACCTATGCAGAGTTTGGTCAAAGATCCAGGGCAGCAAATGGAATGATTTCTGGATTAATTCTCTTTTTCACTTGAGGAGAAATGAGTGCTTGGTTTGAGAGAAGTAAATGGGGAGTGAGGATTGAAATGCAATGGAAATTAGTGTAAAAGAATGCAGGGTTTGATGGGAGCGGTGAAAAGCGTGTGCAGTGTTGGGATGGAGACAAAAATCAGTAAAGTGACAGTCAAAGTAAATCTATTGGTGTTTGTGATGTCCTCAGTCTAGAGTCTGACTGGCTGCTGCTTGACTGTATCCCCTGATCCTTGTCTGCTTCTAGTGGAAGTCAAATGGCTTTTGCCTGTGCATGAATGTGCTTTGGTCCTGTTGAGTCTTTAGTCATGGTGTCAGGCGCACAGGGTAACTCTCAACTCCTGCCTGGAGATACGTAAGCAGTTGCTCGAATCTGTGCTCCTGCAGTACCTGGTGATGTGGGTTGGAAATACCAAGTTTGGCCTCTAATGCCAGGGCTCACACCTGGGAAGGTATGGACAGCTAGCTGTCTAGCACTGGTGGGTGCCTTCTTTGAGTGCTCTGTGACCATTTCTTGAGGTCTTCTCATCCTCTGTATTGATTGCTGTTGTTGCTCTGTGCTGCCATGTGTGCTACATTCTGTAATTCAATGCCATTGCCTTCTAGAGAGAAACTCTATTTTTTCTTGGAATGTTAATTTTTTAAAATTCTTTTTAAGATATCTGACTTGTTCTAGGCAGAGTGACTTCTGTCCCACTGTATTTAGAAGGACCAGTGATTTCTGCTAGAAGAGAGGTGTTCTTGCCAGCAGTTAGTATTCTCCTGCAGTTGCAGCAATATCTGCTATAGTACTTCTTCCATAGCTTGTTCATAGATAATCTCAGAATTTCCTGAACAGTCTACTTTTTTCCTCCATGCTAGAGGAAATGGATATAGCTGATGTCCTCACTTTTGTGTTCTCAGGCCCAATAAAACAAACTTCCAACTTCTGTTTTGTCTGTCTACAGCCTTGGGTAAGGTTTGTAAAGATCAAGCCATATTCTCAGCAAAGGTCTCAAAAGGGATATTGTGTGTGTCTTTCCTGCATAGCAGTGAAGGTCTCCAAGGGAACTGCAGTCTGCTTGCTGGAGCACAAAGGTTGACCCCTCACAGGTTATAACATCTGCAGGCTGATGATGCTGCTGAGTAATCTACTGGCATTTAGCGAGGACTTGTGTTAACTGAAGTCGCTTGTGTCGCTGTTGAGGATGGGAGAGCAGTGCTGCAGCCTGTGCCTCGTGGGTTCAGCTGAGAATCTTCATCTTGCCACTTGGAGTGGCAGTTTATTGTCAGCTGGCAAAAGTATAGTTCACACAGTTGCTGCTGCAAAGAGCAAAGAATACCTGAGTACAGAAATCTTGTTCGAGCATAAAGAGTTGCACAGCTTCATGTGAAGCCCTGAGATTTTCATTTCAGGGAAGCAGGGTGAGGGATCAACACCACTTTTTTTGCTTTTCTTCTAGCTACAGGTTGGCCTTGTGTCCTGTGCACAGCTGTAACTGCAGTTTGTGTTCATGCCTGGCTTTTATAGTATCTGGTATTTAAGCTGCATCCTGGGGTGGTGTGCTTTCTGTGGGAACTTAGTGCTCAGGTTTCCTTGTGTCTGGAGCTCCATTCTGTCTCCATTGTTGCCTAGACCTCATGGGCATTGGATCTGGGGCTGTAAGGTGAACTTCTTTCATCAGGCAAAGGAGGAGTATTTGTCCTAGGACTTTGATATTAAATTGTAAAGCTAAAAGAATTCGGACTCCTCACCCTTGGCAATATAGGAACTGCCACGTTGTTTTATTTTCATTATATGTGATCACTACTGAGCTGTTAAGAGAAAATTACTTTCTATTTCAGTAAACTCAATTCTGGTTTCAGACTGACTGTGCATCAGATGCTTAATTTGGAACCCACTCTCTTAGTGAAATTAAAAATTCAAATCTCCAAGCTGGAGCACTCAAACTGTGCTTGAATTAGAAATTGACTGCTGTCAATGTGCTCTCACACTTCACTTTTTTTTTTTAAATTCCTCCCCCCCCTCCCCCCTGATGAGTTTTATATTGGAATCTTGCTGTAGATGATCTGACTGAGCAGAAGTAGTGGGAATCCATGCTGTCACTCTGTAGACAGAGTGATGAAAGAGAAGTGTGTTGTGTTAAATAGACCATTCTTGAAAAGGACTGCTGTGTACTAATTTCGCAGTTTCACGCGTGTTTGGTGAAATACTTTTATAAGATATGATTGCAAACCCATTAAGTGTTGTTTGCAAATTAATTTATGACCTAAGCAAACTTCACAGTTTCTATGCAATATCCTTGCTCCCCTATTTCTGTGTAATATTTAAAGCTGTTGTCAGATCTTGACTGAAAGAACAGGGTGTTCTCTCCACTTTAGATATTTGCATGGGCTGCCTCTACAGAATTTTGCATTGAAACAGGGAACAAAAGGTTTTTTTCTCCATGAAGAACAACAAAATTTACACCCCCCCCCAAACTCCTGAAATAAGCATTGATTTTTCTATTGTGAATATTCTCTGTAGGCTTGCAACTTGTGTGTCCATCTGCCTCTTTGAAAAGTGGATAAATTATTCTCATTTACCTAGAAGTTAAAGAGAATTATAATTAAAGATTTGGAAAAAATTGGGCTGGATATTTGTGGGGAAGTGCCGTCTGTTATTGACTGTGCTGAATGCACCCAGTGCTGGTACTGGCTTGTTTTTCCAGACCTACTTGTGTTCTCCCCCTAGGGTGTTTTGTTGTCCATCAGGTGGTCGACAGGATGGATTGCTGAGCTGGGTGTAGGGTAAGTGATGACTGGGGAGCCTGAAAACTGTTGTTAGGCAGCTAGTTATGTGAGTTTGGCAGTTCTAGCTAGCGAAGGTGGATATCCGTGGGTTGGGTGAAATATATCAGTGAGTTGTGTAAGGAGGTTTGGAGAGTGATTTGGGTTGAGGCTCATCAACCACAGATGAATTTGGGAAGTGAGATGTAAAAACAGCTGGAGAATGAGAAGTGTGAGGAGTATCTGTAACAGGATTACACTGATGTTAATTGCAAAGGTCTTGGGCTTTCCTGGCTTTTTTTTGCTTGAGACTTCTGTAACAGTAGTTTTAACAGAGGCTATGTTGGGATCAGTGCCATCTTATTTTGAGTATTTAGTGGTATCTTTGAAATTCAGCAAATGAGTCAAACTGTAACCAATTAAGAACCTGCAACATTTTATGTATTTCTATGACTTAGGAACTGAACAGTAATAGTTATTGTCATGTCAGATTGATTAATCCCTCAGAATGGTTAATTTTTGTTCCTGATAGGTTAAACATTTGTGTATGTGTTTGTAAATAATAAATATTTTCATCTCACTTACTTTGTTTGTGTACAGTTTGATGCAGGTGTTTAAGGCTTCCTTAACAAAAGCAGCACTACAGAAATTGCTTGGAGCAGTACTTTGATAGTTGGCTTTGAATATGACTAAATACCTTTTCCTCCCCACCACAAATGCTGTGAAGGTGAATTTGTTATTCTAATAAAAATCAGTTGTGTGTAATATATGTGTATTCAGATAGTCGAGCTATCTTTAAAACTGCATATATAATTCTGACTTTCAGAAAGGACTTGATGAGCTTCCAAGCATTTTGCATTACATGCTTAAAGCGGGAGTGAGGAGGTGATCGTTTCAGAGTTTCTGTACTGATCTGTAAAATTCTAGTGTACTTAACAAAAATGTAAGGTGGTTATACCTTTCCATCCACAGATGCTACTAGAGCTTTCGATCAAAAAACCTGAAATGACACTTTTATGGCTGAAAACAAAGACTGATGATCTAAAATAAATTAGATGATTGCTGTTCTTTAGCATCAGGCTGGGTACAAGAGGATGTGCTCTTTTCTTCAGTGGGAAATGCTCTTTGGCTTCACCTCTCCCTCTTTCATCTCACTGGTGTGAACTAAGATCTGAACAACATTGCTTTACAGCAGTAGACTATTTTCTTTTTCCCTATGCTCTGGATGTGAACTGTTAGCTTGGTGAAAGAGCTGTTATGATTATTTCTGGGCTTTCATAATTTGAAGTAATTTGCACATACTTGCCATTAGAATATGTGTTGCATCATCTTCTAAGATTGTAAAATATATTTTTTTTAAGTTGATTTGTAATATTGCAATCGAAAGGCTATTCCATTTGGGACTTTTTTTCTAAATGCGTGTCTAATTTAATGTAGGATTTAAAAATTACCTTCAGTTGTTTCCATTCTGATAGTCTTGTAGTTAATTGCCAAATGTTATTTGATGTTCTTGAAATTGAGGGAATTATAAGACGAATTTGAGGCCTGTCTTTATTTAACAAGATAGCTGAATTGGTTCAGTGTAGTTTCTGTATCTGATGTGCAGACAAAGCAAGCTATGGTTGGAAGGCTATGCAGAGAAACAAAGTCTCTGTGACTAAATTTCAGATAGGTGATGATATATGACTGAAATTATTCTAATCTTGAGAGAAGGGGCATGGCAGAAGGGTAAACAATGCCCAAACAGTATGCCCAAGGTCATAGTAACTTCCTGGCTGGGTTTTGTGATGGTTGAGGTCACAGTGACTGCTCTCTAGCTGGAACTGGGGATCAGGCTGTGGGCACCGCCTTCTCCCTCCATTATCCTCTGGGCAAAGGTGTGAGTGTTCGTGTTGGTCCCAGCTCTGTCCACTCTGCCTTGTGCTCAGGGGCAGCTACATTGGGGTGAAGGACTTGCAGCTCTCTCCTGGTAGCATCCTCTGGATGGGTTGTAGCTTGGACTGTAATCTTGAGGATAATTCAGACAGTGGTCTGTTCTGGTATCCGGGTGAGTGACTTGTGCTGCTGGACTCACTGGGAGACAGACCTGGAGTCCCTAAAAGAGCTGAATGCCAAATGTGCTTAGAGGGTTACCTGCAAATGTTGTGAGGACTGCAGAGATGTGTGGGTTTTGTGTGAACTTGTTGAGGATACTGGAATTGTACCCCTTTGGCTCTAATAATATTTAGAATTGCATCCAGTTCACTTGGTGTGAATATCTAATGCTTTGGCCAATTTAAACCCTATTTACATTAGCTTAGTTTAAATTTGGTGTTTAAAGAGCTGTAATTATCTGTCTGCTTTAGAAATTCATAGTGATTTAGTGAGATCAATTTTAAACTGATTTTAATTAAACCAGAGAATCTTTTACGTTTTTACAGATGAGGCCTGTGACTAGCCTTTTTAAATGGTGAGGCAGTATATGCAGTCCTAGAATGACTTTTTTCTGCATGACTGATTTCTTCTGCTGAAGTCAAATTTAGGCTGTTGTTTTGTATATAAAATAAAGAATTAAATTCTAAAGAATATTTAATTCAATTTTTTTTCTCTTGCTCCAAGAGTGGTTCCTGTTTTTAAGACTTCTATTAAATTACTGCCAGTATAGTATTTCACTGTCTTTTTATTGTAGACAGACCAATGGATTCTGTGACCTTTTTTACTTTTGATTTCTGTGATGCTTTTTTCCTCAGACAAAAAAAAATGTAAGAGATAGCTGGGATATTCTAATTTATGGTGATAGGAAGCAGAATACAGAGGCCTAACTGCAGTCTCATGGTGAGATGTGCCACTATTCTAGTATATGGAAAATGTATCAACTGCTTTTGTTGAAGGTTATTTGGAGAGAATGTAATGAATGTTGGGAAAATTCTCCTGGGAAGTTTCAGGTCTAATGCTTAAATTCTTGTATAGGATGTCATTGTAGTGAGGTGTGTATGAGAGCTGTGTTAGGAGTTGCTGAGTGGTTTAGATTATGTGCACATCTGTCAATGTAAAAATTGACAAAGGGTCATGATGAGAGATGAATATTAAATGTAAAGAAAAAAATCTGAAACTTGTGTTTTTGGAAGAGCTCTGTGTGGGGGATATGAATATTTCTAATACCTGAGATTCTGGCAATTTGATTCTGTTTCAGTGAGTAGAGGCAGCTAGTAGAGGGCATAATTCAGCTAGTCATCAGATCCCCTTGAAGGGTGATTCTGGCAAATAGGTCCAGTCAATATGTTTCCATGTTACAAAATGGATGATAGCGCAAAGCTTGTATTCCCATTATTGTGTGCAGGACAGACAAATGGAATACCTTTTAACTAGCAGTAAACTGAGAAACTGAAAGTAGTTGCCATGTAATCTTTCACCCATAATATATGTAGAAATATACAGAAAACACAGACAGGACATCAATTCCGATGTCCTGCTTTTAATGTTCACTGTGATTTATATCTCGAGTTTTTTTAGTTGGTTTTTTGTTTGTTTGTTTTCTATTCTCTGCAAACAGCAAATTTATCTTTTCATCTATGTAAGTAAGGTATGTGTGGGGAAATAGAGTTATTGAGCAAGGGCCCTTCCTTAATGATATTAATACTTCAGTAATGCTAGAAAGCATTATTTTTCTAGGACTGATGGTTCTGAATGCAAAGCTTCTCCTTTAACTCTATATTTTGCACGATAGGTAGTATCATAAATCTAAATGACAACTTCTACAATATTTCATTAGACTGATATCTGCAACCACAGGGTGCTACAGAATTGCATCTGTTCTGGAAGCAGAATCTGAACCACTTGCTACTTATACTATTAAAGCATGGATATAGACACAAGCAACAATAGGTTATGAACAAAATTTCTTTGTGAGTATGGTTCTCACCTTGTTGGATGCAGATTCAGTCCTGTCTTAGATGTGCTTGTAAGTCTGCCATCATTCTGAATCAGAGAGACTTAAAAGTCTGTCCTTTAATGTGCTTTTAAGCAAGTTGAGAATGAAAAAGTAGACTGGTATTGTGAATAGGGAAGATGATGTGATTCATTGTACCCAGGTTTGTGTCCTGATGGATAAGACTGTGTTAGTGAGTTCACTTAAAACCAGGTGCAAACTCTTCAGAAAGTGAATGAATACATGCAGTGTTCTCTATCTTCAGTATGGTCATTTTCTTTGTTTCGTTGAAATGGAAAGCAATGCGCGCTGCTTGAAATTTCAGAAACAACCATTTTCAGATGCTACAATGTGTTAAGCCTATAAAACTGCAGAAGCATTTCACTGATTCTTTTTTCCCTCCCCTAGATGATCACCAGCAATTAATGCCTGCAGGCTCCCTTCGTAAAAAGAAACTGGCAAAAAGACCTGGATACATGAGGCCAGAAGCTCAGCAACAGATAGAGTTTCAGTCCCTTGGTGCCTGCAAACCATCCAGACCAGGAGAGCTCCAACATGGAAGGCAGGGTTGTGGAGACTTTGAGAACTGCGCTTTATGCAGACAATGCCAAAGTAACTTTGAATTCCCACGCTGTAGTACAGTTAGTAGCACTGTAGTTCCTGCTGATGGGGTAACAATGTTGACCACTACTGGAAATATGCCAGCATGCTGCAAAAATCTATCGTGTTGCAAGAGTCCACGGTCAGAAAACACAGTGACAGCAGCTTACCCTGCTGCTGCAACAAGCAACGGAGATGTTTCTGCTGTATGCTGTACATGGCAGAAAAGCCACAGTGCTAAAGCGAGTAAGGCCCCAAATAGGTATGCTTTGGATTGGACAGAAGTGAATAACAACTGTGAATATCAAAACAGAGATGATATTTCTCACTCTGCTGTTGCACACAATAGTTTAGATAGTTTTAGTTCAAGTTTCAGCTTCATACAGCTCTCCCTGAACTCGGCCTCTGGAGTAAATGATGTTGAAGGCAAATCAACTGTTGAGGAAACTGAGATTGTTCTGCATCCCAAAACCACGGGAAGTCTGCAGAAGCCAGAAGAGATGTCACAAACTCATGAGAGCTTGGGAGATTCATGTTGCTTCTCCAGGTCCAGTGAGGATTTGGAGCATGAACATGAGAGCCCTGTGAATGATAAATTCCAGGACTGTGAGACTCTCTCTCTCTCAGATATAGACGCAACATTTTCATATTCTACAGATTCCTTGGATGCAGCATCTGCTGGCTCTTCTGTCACCTCAGGCTATGAAAGTAGCTTTACTGTTAGTGACCGTAACTGGGATATTTTGATGAAAAAATATGAACCAGTGCTGCAGGATTGCTTGCTTGGCAACCGCAGTACACTAAAGGTCAGTAATCTCACTTTGTTTTTGATTCCTCTCCCTGTCCCTCAAAACATTTTTATTTATAGTTCTGAAATCAAAGTTTATGTTGGAGTTCAGGTACTAATGGCTTTTGTAGCATTTGTTCAAAGAGTTTTACAGTAGTGCTCTGTATGATAAAAGTGAGAGAACAAGTTTTGTTTGGTTCTTCAGAAAAAAGGTGATGTTGTTGCAGTACCCTATTCTATGTTCTACTGAAACTCACTTCTAATATAACACATCAGTTTCTGAGTTCATTAAGCACTGTTTTCTTTCACAGGTGGCTGTTTTTTCTGCAGTTTGGGGTATACGTAGTACAAAATTTGGGGATGATAAAAACTCTTTTCTTGAAGCATTGTGATTTAACAACGTAAAATTTTTTAACTGGAAATGTTTAAGTTTAGCTAGAGATTTCTTGGAGTGAGCAACTGTGTGAGAGTAGCATGTAATCTAAGAGATGGGTACTCTCCCCACGTAAAGAAAAATGGGGGTCAAGTCCCTCTCTGCCTCCAGCTGGGAATGGAACCTTTTTTTTTTTTTTTCCTTCCACCACAGAGGAGTAGTGGGGCAATGAGACAGGAGTCTTTATTTCTTCATGTATGTATATACCCACGTTTATACCTGCAATGTGTACAGGCAGTCATTCACTGTGTCCTTTATGGGAGAGGGTTGGGGAAACTTTAAGAAGGATCAGCTGTGTTTTGTTATATGGTTTCTGGGATGGCAGGGTGGGCATTGGAGGAAAATAATTCTGAGTTTACCTGCTCCAAGAAACCAAATACTAGATTTGTTATGCAACTAGGAAGCAGTAATCTAGAGATTAATATGGACACAATGTATTTCACTAATTTGTTCAAGCTGCACTGAGTAGGTAGTGGGGTTTTTCTGGTGTGGTGGGCTTTTTGTTTGGTTTTTCTTTGTTGCGTTGGTTGGGTTTTTTTAATTGTCTCACTAGTGCCTTTCAGAAACTCAGATTCTTGTGACTTCTCAGCTCAGACAGATAACTGTTGAGATACACTGTATTGTCTTTAGGCCTGATGAAACAACCTTCACTGGGGAGACTTAGCACAACCCTGCTGTCTGGGTAAGACAGAAGGTTGAGAAAGTTTTAATATTGCTTTTTTCTGCATGACATCTGACCTGGGCCTGCAATGCTCTCTAATACTTTCTTTCCATAGAGGATTCATGTAGAACTCAAACAGGTTCTGTTATTTACAGACTTCACGCACATTGACATGGAGCAGTTTCTTTGGCTTCATGCCTGGAATGACAACATGCCTGTGGTCTGGGATGGTTTGGGAAATTCATTTGCTACAACTTTGGGAATATATAACACAATCAAAATAGGAAGTTATTTTTCTTTCCTTTCAGTACTTTTTTTGATAGGCACAAATGAAACATTGCTATCTTTAGTTTCTGTATTCATTAATTCGTTGAAAGGAGAACTGGGGATTTGTGCCCTGAGATGTCTTTGGCCTTGGTTAGCCAGCCGTGAGTGTTTAATTTGAAGCACCTTCCTATTGTAATGATAATGAGCAAGTCTTAAAGTTTTCAGAAAGGAACAAAGGCAGCTGTAGTCAAGAAAAGGAGACAATACCAAAATTGTTAAAATTATGCTTTCTCTGTACTTAAAAACAAAAGCAATCATCATCTGGTACAGATATAGGACATGCCACGCTGAAGCAGCTCTTTGATTAGTTGAGCTCCAAATATCTTACCAGCCTGCAAATAGAAAACACTTTACTGTGGCAGCATCAGTCAGTTTGCCGTGGGCAAGCCTGGGCTGTGGTACCTAAGTAGACTTTAAATGACCTGCCCCTGTAGCACATGATGGAATAAACACTGCAAACAGCAGCAAAGCTGTATTGCAGTATATATGGTTGTTATACATCATGTATGTGAAAAAAAGTGTCATTTGAATCATTCCTACTGCAGGCTTCTCTAAAGCTCTGTCAAAAGTCAGGCATAAAATACAGAAATTAGTTTATGATGAGAATTCAGACATCCTCCCTTCAGTATCTTACACATTCCTCAGCAGTCTCAGAGAAAAAAGATTGGAGTTTCAGGATATGAAAACCAAAATAAAATAAAGCCTTGAGGAAAGGGGAATGTATACAATGTTTTGTGTTTGTTTTTCTTCTGGGCCATCCTATAGCCTATTATTAATCAGCCATTTTTGGATACTTTTCTGGCTTTATTTTTTACAGTTCTTTTCTGACTAGTCCACTTTCACATACCATGTTTAGAAGGGATATACTGAATTCTTAAAGGTCTTGCCTAATTTATGTGTTGATGGTGTAGTCTCAATAACTGAATGCTTCTATGAAGTTGTTGACTGGCTGTACCTATTTTTCTCTATTCAATTTATAGTTTAAATGTAGGGATTAAATATGAAAGAGTTTCAGGGAGGAGTGAAATACTCTGTAAATGCAAGATATCTAAAGTATGGATTTTGTTGTGTTGGAAAATGCTTTCCCAAGCACTTTCAGGCTTTGGACTGTAAGAAGATATGCTGCTTTTTTTCCAGGCTTACCTTTTTCAGTGCTGATATTGGCTTGTTTGGTACCTGTCATGTATAAATTTAATAAGAAAGAAACACATTTCAGTCTTGTAACTGTAGCCCTGCTAGGCTGTGGCTAGCATGGCAATGAGGAGAGGACTAAACCTACCTTCTAACCAATTTCTTTTTACAGTAAAAACTTGCAAAGGCCTTGGAATGCACACCTAGCCTTACAAATTTTTAGTAAATTTAGAACTTTAGTCCAGACTCTTTAATGTTAACAAAGGGAAGCATTAGCTTTTGAAATAAAACTTTATTATGGTAGAAGTTTCTTTTTCGGTGTGAGAGAGCAGTCTGTATGTGGTTTAGGTATTCTTGGTGTTCTGCTTTTTTCTTCATCCAGCATTTGGATTGTGAACTGAAAATGCAAACATCGACATTATGTAGATGAGCCTAAATTGTATTTTAATGAAACTTTGTTGGGTGTATATGAATACTGTCTTCTGACCCATAACATGAGTATACCTGTTCCAAAATATTCATACTGCATTTCTCTTTCTAGTTACAGAATAAAATGTGGTTTGCATATGGAAATTTTGTATTCTGTGCAAAACTCAGGGAAAAAATTGTTGGAATGGGCTCAGGAACACACTGTTGAGTATAATGTGATCAGAAGTATATGTCATGCTGACAGAATCCTCTAATAATCCTACTTTGATTTAGTCAAAGGGAGAAAAATATCCTGCGATCACATGATCTCCTTTGCTTTTCAAGAAATATCATTTGTTATTCCCTGTATGTGTTTGGACTAAAGCCATGCTTGGCTCAAGTAGCTTCAGTTCAACTGACTTCCAAATAGGTCTGTCTAATTAACAAGTACTGGGCTTAACTATCAAAGTTAACTATCAAAATTTGGTCATTGTAGTGATTTAGTAAGCCATTATATTATGTAGAGGTTAATAGTCTAAATATTTTTAAATGCAACTTCTTCATAATTAACTTTTTTTTCTTTGCATAGATAAAATCCTTGATCTTACGCCTTCAGAGGCTTCAGGAAAAAGCAATAGAGGAAGATGACTATGATAGAGGTGAGAATTGCTCCCCCCTACTCTCCATGGGATCATGCTGCCGTTTTTTTTTTTTTCTTCTCCTTCCTCTCCTAATTTTATTTCATATTTCCTACATAACAGTGGGTAGGTGTGGAAGACTAGTTCAATGAACTGTATTCTTTCTTCTGTTGTATGGCAGGAAGCAAATGAAAGTAGGTCAGCAGCAGGTAGCAACAGTTTTTATTTTCTTGAGCCACATCACCATGTGGGAAGGTCGAAATACAAATATCCACCATCTGGATCAGCTGTTTTGAAGCAGCATGACTTTAAAAAAAAATTGCAGAAATGAATGAAAGCTTTAAAAGGAGAAAGGACAGGCGCTGGCTGCTGACAGAGTGAGATTTGTTGCTCGCCACATTTAGTCATGACACTACAACAGGGCTCAAACACAGAAATAAGGTCAGTAGCTATTATAAAAGTGAATGATACTGTCCTATGGGATTAAGTTGATGTCACTGAATTCAATCAAAACCAACTAGAGAATATGGTGATGATAGAGTTGCTGGCAAATGATGTCTTTGAATAGTGCTTTTCCTTTCAAATGCCTTGGCACTTCTGATAAGCTTGGTGTGTGCACACATTAATAATTAGAGCATTTATTAACACACATATTAGGTTTCTTCTTGTTTCCTGTTCTGGTAGTCTGTGTTCAGGTACTCATGTTTTGATAGTCTTGAGGTTCTAGGTTAAATTCTTCCCACTAGATCTATAATCAGCTGCAAAACCTTGCAAACATGTCAGTAAAATGTGCATGAATATGGATGAATTCAGAGAATAAGACTGGAAAAAGATAGCTCCTTTCCTGCCACTTTTTTATTCTCAGTTTTTAGAGATTGGGCAGTGGTCAGAACTTATGGTTTGCCTTTCAAAATGAGTGTGTGATGCTTGCAGTTGTACCATGACTTCCTGCCCCCAAAGAAGTCTCCAAGGTGATGAAAATGTGTTTTAATAGTGTATAGGGAGTAGGTATGTAGCCCTTCTGCAAGAGTGGTTCTGTTGACCTCTTAAAGGCTCGCCTGTGTATAGGAGAAGAGTTTGCTACCATCCCAAATCATTCTTTTAGTGTGGCACCTCCTAATGGGGAAAACATTTAGGTACATTAAAAGCTAAGGATGTTTTAGATATTCATGGGTTTAATATCTGTCAAATATATATTATTCATGTGTGTACTTTACATGTGTAACACTCATAACTCTTCTTTTTCTAGTGCCTGTGGGTTAAGCTCACAGTTGGAGACTTCCCAACAGCTGTGTACTTGGTGCGCATGGTTAGCACAGATTCCAGCTGGGATTCTCTGGGCAGTCAGCCACTCTGACAGCAGTGTTTCAGTGTGTCAGGTGTGACATCTCCTTGTGATGCCACATAGTCACTGACCACAGGGAAAAATTATGACTTGTCTTGAATCTTGCACAGAAAGCCCTTCTGTAGTTTTCCTGGGCGCTAGTCTTGTACCCTTAAAATAGGACCAATGTTCTATTGACCATCACTTTATCAACTACCCTTTTCAGTTCCACTCTGGTTATCAAGCAGGTAGCACGGAGGGTGGTTTGCAGAATCTTCCCCTCAGAAAAATGATCTGGCTGAAATGTTATTTCACCACATGTTGTGAACACAGAGAGAAAAAGTGGCAGCAGTACAAAGGTGGTAAGAAGCATCCATAGGTGGGATTGCTGTTTTCTGTGCTAAGTCTGGTATATATAGACAGAAAACATTTGTCCTGATATGGGACTAGATGCTGGAGTGCTTGAGAAACTTTGCCTTGGGTTCTTCTATCCCTTTGAAAACTGGGAGTCCATCTTGAGACACCGTTGTTCTCAGAAAATGCCTTGCTTCAAGCATGAGTGTGACCATGCATCCTTAATTTTATGAATTCCTAGCTTTTGAGTCCTTGACCTGCTTTTTGTCATACTGGTCTTTGTTCCTCTTCTGATACACCTGTGAACCAAGGGGTTTTTGATACTGCTTTCCAGGATTTTTTTGTGACTGCTTTTCATTATTTTCATGGTATCTGAACTGGCTTTTTTAGTTTTTTGTTCGTGAAACATGGGCAGCATATTTTCAAGGAAAGAGTCACATGGAGAAGGTGCAGTGCTGCAAGGAGAATCAGAGCTGTGACCGTCCCTCCTCATCTTGCAGTGGCAAGACTTCCACCTTTGCTTTTAGAGCCATGTCACTGCTCCTGGTGGAGAACAGTCTGCCCTGGTGTGAAGTTTGAAAGCTTATTGAAGAGCTTACAGATTGGCCCAGTACCAATTTCTGTTCAAGTGAAATTTGTAATTAGCCTTCTTTAAAATGCTCTTATTGCCAAATATTGCTAGCAGGGAATGGAATTGCTAAATGTGCCGAGCTGTGATGTGGAGCATAAATGGCAGTGTATTATCAGGGAATGGGAGAAACCAACATGGTGTATACGGAGGGCTAAGGACATTTTAACTATATGCAGAAGATTACCATCCTTGTAATTTGGGGAATGACTTTGAGTGTACAGCGAGTCCTCTGTTAAGAGCAGAACTGTTTTGAACCAGAGAGGATGGTCGTGCTGTGTGTGGTGATGACACGGGTCTTGCTCATTTGGAAGTTCTCTAGGAGAAAGGTAGACCTAGTGTGATGTAGATAGCTGATAAATGCCCTACACATGGAAGAAGTGAGTAGGGGGGAAGGAGAGCAGGTGGAGGGAGGGGTATGAGTGACTGGACTCCCAAGTGGAAAATTAAATTGTCAATAAATACATTATCATGTGTAATTACTGCTTTGTTGTTAGAGGCTCCTCTCTAGCTCTGACCAGCTCTGAAGGGATTTTCTGACTTCAGCTTTCTGAGTCATCTAGTCTTGCAGGAAGGGCCTCAGATTTTTTTTTTTTACAGCAGTTTGGTGGCACAGAGATATGTTAGTACTTAAAACTCCTCAAAGTGCTCAGGACTGGTTTCTGCTGTGTGACACTGCAAACTTTGCAGGAATAAGGATATATTTGTTTTCCCCCTTTGCAGAAATACAGGACAAATGCATGCTGCTTGGGTCTGTTAGAGTGATGATTCCTAAATGAGTGATGATTTTTTTAAGGGCTTTTTGCAACCACAACCTTCCATTTTTGTTTAAAAGACAAGGGAATACCTGTTTAAATCTTCAGCTTGTTTCTTCCTAGTTTTTCCTTTCTTTAGGTGAATTTATTTGCTCCTTCTCTTCTTCCCCATCTTGGGCTTGAGAGGTGTGCAGCAGAAACGGCTCTTGCCATTGCTTGGTTACCTGTGCTGTGCCTTCTGGGAGTCCTGCCTTGGCATGGTTAGAGTTTTGGTGTAGGGGAGCTTCAGTCAGTCATTCAAATAATTACAATTTTTTCCTATACTTTCTTGCAGTGCCTTGGGATGCAGTGGGGGATACGTTTGTTCCAAGAGTGCTGGGGGGCTACTTGGGCAGAGGCTGCCCCCCTGTCCTGTGTTGGTGCTCATCTACTGCAGGTCACTGAGCATGGTGCAGTGAAACTGCAGGGTGTGTTCTCTCTTCATACTGTAGCTGTCATGGGTTGTTTCAAATGCAGTTATTAATACTGTGAAATGGTTACGTGAAATGCATATTCAGTGAGACAAATTTCCTCAACCCTGGTATATTTTTAAATAGGGACCATTAGGATGTTACTTGTTTTACTGCTTTTTCTGTTTGTAGGGCTGAAATATCAGGAAATAAGTGATTTATTTTTTTTTCTGTATTTACTTGTGGTCTCCTCTTGATGGCCACATTACTGTATATTTTCAAAGCAGGTACAGTACCATGGAAATATAAGCATTTTGCCTTGCCTAGCATATAGGAAAAATTGGTCTGTTCTCCAAGGATCACTTGAAGTGTTGTCATGGCTCATTATTCATGATGGAGCTTGACAGCTCCAAGGTTAAACACACTACTGAATACGGCGGGGAGGGAAGAAGACAATATATTTTGTGTCTGTAGGAGTTGTGCTTGCAGTAGGAGCAAGTGTATTTTGCTCAGTACAAATCTATTGCCCCAACATTTGAAAACCTTTTTCCTGTTTTTTTGCTTCTTGAGCTGCTCAACTTTGCCTGGTGCAAGAGGCAAGTGGATTGGTAACTATAAGGACTGTCTTGCTGCTGAACTCTACTAGTGGTTCATGTGCCGTCTTGTTATTCAGAAGAAAGTTTTTTCAGAGCTACTGTTTTGTTTTTTGGTTTTGGGGATTTTTTTTGTTTGTTTGTTTTTTAATTATTTTTTTAAAGAAAATTCTTGTATGCAGGAATGTGAGCATACAGATTCATTGTTTGCAACTGATAGGGAATGTAAACTTCCCTGTGCAATCAGATTGTATTCAGAGTAGTTAGGGCTCTTCAGTGAAGGTCATACAGTAGATCAGAGCAACAGCAGTCCAGCATGTCAGGTAGAACACAGAAGCATTTATGCCTGACATGGCAAAACCTATCCTATCTCAGCAATAAAAATTCAGGCTGTTAATACATTTAATACGTGTGAGCCTTCGGTTATTTTAGGTGAGTTCTCAAAGCATGAACTATGTGAATTGGTAAGCTGCCATGGACTTGTGTGCTGTGTGTTCTGCAGAAAGAGAGAAAACAATAGAGTATCATGTTAAGTAATGGCTGGGTTGAAAATGTTGTGTTAAGTGGCACTCCGAGGGAGGCCTTGGACACTTCTTACAGTGGTTCTTGCAAACTCCAAACTCCTGGCCAGGTGTATAGCTGTTTGGTATTTCCAAATTTCTTTTTGCAGTTTAAACTGGAACAATATTTTTCCCAGTGTAAAGTACTATTTCTAGTCATAACTCTTACAACATTTGAACCAATTTGATATTCAAGCAGGTAGGTGGTGTGTTGTTCTTTTTGTTGTCTTTTTTTCTTTGTTTTTTTTAATTTCTTTTTTTTCTGGAAGTGCTATTTGTGGATGAGGGTTGGACAGAATCCCTGCTTTACTGTGCTTCTATTATTTTGAACTAAAATGCTTGCTTGACAGATGGCTGCTATAACAGGACACAAACGAAGGCAAGTTGGCTCCTTTCTCAGGAAGGACAGTGAATTTGAGAGAAGCTGTATCTGGAAATAACTCTCAAAGAACATGTTACTTTGGATTGGACTTGTTTCAGTGTGAAAGTTAAATCCTTAAGCCCTAGCTGTATATTGAGTGAAGCTCTATATCTGAGGCTGCTGACTTAATAAAAAGTGGTGGATGCTGGAGGAGAGAGCTTCTGTGACACAGGAGACTTACTGTGAGCTTGTAACTTGCAGTTTTCAGGCCATTGACTTGTCAATGGATTTGGGGTGGATGGAAGAAATAGGACTTTGTGTTATGCCATGCTGTCAGAAGTTTGTTTCATCACAAGCTGTAGAAGTTTCCTTAAATATGTGGCTAAGCCTTTTTGGTTTTCATTTTCATTTTTACAACTTCCCAGTAAAGCTATTAAGAGGATGTGGGGAAGGGCCTGTACAAATTCCCAAACCCAAATCTTTGTTGCATGGATCTTGTTTATCTTGTCCTACTCTGACAAATTCAGATAATCTCCACAAAAGAGTTTGGGTGGTTAAGGATAGCAAATGCTTATGTGAAGTATAAATTAGACTTAATTTACCTTGTAACAAAACAGAGCCTTGCACCTCTTACACCTTGTTTGTATTTCTCTAAGATGGCTGAAATGAAAAGATAGAAGTCTTTTTTTGTACATATCCATTTATTGTTTGGTGCTGGCTGAAACTGTTAACCAAGATGCTGTTGTCCAAATGCTTCATCATGGCTTTTACTTACTAGCATCAGTAATGACATCATTGTTTCTTTTTATGCAATCTGTGTTAGGCGTATCCAGTTACTACCATGTGGTTTGGGTTTTTTTTTTTTTTTAATCACAAAACTGAGCAGGAGTCACAATTTAAAGGTATGAATTTCCTTATCTTGCTGTCATGTAGACAATGGGAAAACCTTTTTTTAATACTAAAATAATATAGTAATTACCAATGCTTATGAGAGGGAGGTCTGGTATGCATTTCTGGGTACTTTGACTTGTTGTGTTTACTCATTACATATGAAGCACATGCATCTTCAGCAGCTTCTTGAAATGCTTTTGATGTGAATCGTCATTTCAGCCCAGCTGTTCAGTTTCCATCACATCAAGCTGTGTCTTTGAGGTAGAACAGGATCTTGCTGTTGGTCTGCTTGTGCCCCCACACTGAAAATGCAGTCATGGTTTCTACATCTCTAATTCCCTAGCCAATATTGGAGAGGAAATTGCTGTACTCACGCAGTATCTTGCTTAAACTGTGCAACCTAAATATTTTTAGGAAGGGGTAGTATTTTGTAGGATTCTACTATGCTCTCGTATTTTAATCTTGGCCAGTGTGAAGAGGTTCGGCTACATCTTGTGTTTCTGGAAGCTGCTTGACAAAAAGAAAATTGCTGAAGTTTTGGCAAACTGTGTACTTGGAAGCTTTCTCTGCCCCTGGCCATCTGCTGTCTAAAACTGACACTGCTGGCCACCCGTCCTATGATAGTTGGGCCCTATTTCTCAGTCCATGATGCAGCCAAGCTGTTCCCAGACAGCCTGGCTAGTCTTTTACAAACAAACAAGCAATGAAAAAATATGAACAAAATAAGCAATTATGGGTAATTTAAGATCTTACTTGCTGAATTGCTGTTTGAAGCATAGGGCTCTGATGGGTGTAACTTGGGAGAAGTGTTGATGTGCTATCTGGACAGTACCCACTGAGTGAGTGACATGGCTCTCCTGATACTCAGCCAGCCCATCTGCTTACTTTGCACTTGAAAACAAATTTTATATTCAGGACAGACTTATCTTTCCCTTGCTCTTTAGAAATATTAACTCCAGATAAGAAAATTGTGTTTCATGTGCAATATGACCACTGGAGAGGGTATGGCTGTTAATTCAGCCAACAAGTAGAAATTGATTTTGCTGCCCTTGTCTTACACTTAGGATATAAAAATTTTAAGAGAAGGGGGACACCTTCTCTTTTCAATTATTATCTGCTTAATAAATGACTGAACATGGGTAGAAACTTCTGGATGTCACAGTAATGCAAATTCTGTGTATTTGGGGGTTAAAACAGTGCTGAATGAATGTGACTACCATTTGAAAGCAGACATGAAAGTCTTCCAGTGTAAGTCCTCTGTGGAGAACTGGTAATACTCCTTCCTCGTTGGATGGTGTCTGGTCAAATTCCTGGTGCATAGACGTAATTAAAATCAAATCTGAATTAATACTGAAGTGCAGGGGGTGTTGGTTTGAAATAACTTAATCATGACCTGTACTTGGTGGAGAAAACGCTTTTGAGTGAGAGCGGAAACGGCCCAATTCACAGGCAGGCTTCAACAGCTGGATATTCTGGTGCTATATAGTAAATATTAAAATAGTGAGGAGTTCTGAACAAAGTGGTTCTGGTCATGCTATTTCACCTGCCTCACAGAACCTAGGGTAAGAAGACTCAAGACGTATAAGTGTGTTTAAAAAAAAAAAAAATTCATAATATTGTATAAAATGACAAGGTCTTCCAGGGAAAGAAGGACTGAGGATGCTGAGGAGGAGAAAGAGAAGAAATATTTGGGGAAAGGAAAATAAAAATCCAAAGTAGAATAACTCTAGAATTAAAATTTAATTCTCTTTCAGAGCACTGTGCCTGTAGAAGCATTGCTACTGGAAATAGCTTTCTGAATTAATTATTCTGCCATCACAATTCTGTTCTTGTCTGCCTGTAGATAAGTCTGAATTTTGTGCAGTTTTATATTTCCCATCTCAGGTGCTTTTTTTCCCACCTGTAACTCCCAGGGCTTATAATGAGGAATACACAGGATTCAGTAGGATTCTCTTATTTCATTTAAATGGCTCTTACATTTCTTCTTTTGGACATTTTTGAAAACAATCATGCAGTTCCAAATAAGAAGGTGAGGAATCTGTCAGAGAAACAAATAATCTTCACTCCCCATGCCAGGCACTGGTGCCATTTTACTTGTTGAGTGAACCTGCCTGTTACTGTATACAAGAGTTATTTCTCTCTGCTTTCAAAATACTTAAGCTCTTCTTATCTATAGCTGTTATATTGACTGACCCATTCAGGCTGAATATATAGGGGCAGCCTTACATGCTCAGTAAAACTATTCCATTGCTGTTACTTCTGGGGGGAGTGGGGGTGGAAGCCCTTTCCTTTTCAATCAAGCAAGGAGAAGGCAAGACTGCCTGTGTGTGAATGGCTAATGCCTCCCCAGTGCAAACAGATGAGAGTTACGTGGGAACATTGTGGGCAGCAAAGCAGCTGAGCTGTATTTGACTTACTTTCTTTACTTGTGACACACTTGTTTGTTGAATGCAGGAAAAAAATTATTTGTTATGTCAAAGAATGTGAAACAAAGCTTTCTTGGCTTGTTGAAGTACCCTGAAAAATGCTGCTTTTGCTCAGATTAAAATATTCAAATGAATTCAGTCCCTCTTCAAGCCAGAGCTCAGTTATGTGATGACTGCAGGAGATGTAGGTCATGTGAGGACTGGAGTCATTTGGAGGGATAATGCAGCAGGCCTGGTTCTGCTGGACAAGCATCCCCTAGGGTTGTAGCTTCAAGGAAGCAAACTTGAACTTTAAAAGGCCTGTGGTGAGAGGTTTCTTGTACCTCCATGTATGCTCCTATAGGAGCTGTGCTATTAGTGGTGTTAACCACATTTCCTGGTCTCCCTTGTGTGCAAGCAACAGTGTCATTTCTCCTGTCTCTGGAGTTAGGGGCCAAGTCTGCCTCGTGTGCTGTGTCTGCTTTTAATTTGTCTAGAAGCCTTTTTTTTCCCTGCTTCAATTTTATTGCCTATAATTCCTTAATAGAAACTTCCTGCAAATGCCTCTAATTATTGTTTAGAGTGAATGCTCTTAAGAGCAGCTAATAATGAACTGAATGTTTGCTTATAAAATCGATTTTGATTTCAGAAATTAGGAGGGATGGAAAATTAGTTCTTCAGGGAAGCGTACCCTCCTTGCTTGTAAACACTTTCCTGGCTCTTCCTTGCCTAAGAGGCAACCTTTCCTCTGTTTCTTTTAGAAAAGTGAACTTTTGTGCTCCTGATTCTCTCTCTGGAGTTAAGTGTGCTGCCTGGCCTTCTGTATGCTTATCCAAGTTTGTTCTTTCTGTAGCAGTTGTGGGCAGGTCAGTGCCTTGTGTGCCTTCCCCACTGCTGGAGCAGGGATCCAAGAAGCTGGCGTGTTCTTAGCCAAGATAGATTTTTTTTTTTTTTTAAATTTCTTTCATGTAAGGCTTGTAGGGTTCTTTGTCTGTAGGAAAATCTAAAGAGTTGTTTGGATGGTTGGTTGCTCAGGTATGTATAGCTGATGCCTGTTTAGTTCTAAGGAGTGCCTTCTTTCTTACGCATTTTTATACAGTCTTAATTTCTTTTCCCCTATCCACTACAAAGTTACACTTCATGTCTGCCTAAAATTACCAAAGTCCCTTTTTAATATCCAAGATTTATCTGTGATGTAATGTAACAGCACATATAGTTCCTATTATCTCCAATGCCTACCTGAAAGGAATATTGCTAAATCTTACCTGTGGTGCAGAATTTTTTTTGAAGTACCCTTGGGAGAGCAAAGAAAGCATTTATACAGCCCTGAGAGGCAACTAGAAAGGCTGCCTTTACCAAAGTAGACTGGATAACCTTTGGAAAAATCAAGAAAACAATATAAAATACTGGATTTTTTTTTTTCAGTTCTCATCTGCAGGCCAATTGACTCGACAGTTGGAGGTCTTTTTTGAAATGATGTATAGCACACAAAGCTATCATCTTGGCTTCCAGGCAAGTAGACAGATGATACTGGGGTCAGTTAAAAGTCACAAAAATTACCCGTCATCCCTTCTATGCAAAGGAGTTTAAAGCAACAACCCAAACCAACTTGCAATAGAGAGGTACAGGGAGGCTGGATCTTCCTTGATGTAGATGTTCTGCTCAGCTAAGATTCAACTGCTGCAGATTTCTTTTGAACGTTAGGATGAAGCTGGTATAATGCTTATTTCCATTCAAAGAATGTTCTTCTTAGGAACTCAGGGTAAGGTCAAAAAGTTGAATGAATGTTTCAGCACTACCAACTCATGAAGTTCGTGACTGTCTTGCTTTACAACTTTTCCCACTCTATGCAACACTTGTCAGGCCACGCCTGGAATCCTGTGTTCAGTTTTGGTCCCTGCTGAAAAAAAAAGAAGTGGACAGGCTGAAGAGGGTCCAGGGAAGAGCCACAAAGATGACCAAAGGACTGGGATACCTTCCATGTGAGGAAAAGACTGAGAGAACTGGGTTTGTTTAATCCTGGGAAAAGAAGGTTTAGAGGGAGACCTTGTCACTTTGTTCCTGTATTTAAGCAGTGTCTACAAAGAAGATGGAGGTTCCCTTTGTGCAAGGAATCACATGAGAAGACAAGTGGTAAAGGGCTCTAATTACCCCTGGAGAGATTCCAATTAGACACAAGAGGAAAATTTTTTACAATGAGCCAATAGTCATTGGAATGATCTCTTTAGGGAAGTGGTAGATTTCCCAATGTTGGATACCTTTAAGGTTCAACTTGGCAGGGTGCTGGGCTGTCTTGTCTAGACTGTGTTGTCACCAAGAGAGGTTGGACCAGATGATCCTTGAGATACCTTCCAACCTGCATCCTTCTATTGGTGAGGAGGCCAATTTGGCCTTGTATATCTGTTTGAGAAAACATCCCGTGGATGTGGGATATGTTTAGCAGTATTATGATGTGCTCAGTGCTGTACTGCCTGTGCACAGTCTTTGTGAAGGTGATGCTCTTGCCATCTTTGGTTTTTGATGAATATTTAAATATCCTCTTCCTTTATTGCTCAACTGCTTCCAAGCATAGGCAGCTGCTTGTTACTGAAATCTGTGGGAATGACTGTAGTGAAGAAGGAAGTGCTAATTACCAGGATGAAGCCAGTGGGAAATATAGATCTGTCAGAACTGCTGTTTCTGGGTGGATTCTATGCTGTGGTGTTTTGCACTTGTTCATTCACAAATACTCTGTCTGGGGCTTCTGGCAAAAGGGCTATTAAACAGCTATTTCTTTACTGCCTTAACCTTGGTCATGAGGAGTTGCCAGGGGCTCCTACTGTGCAAATTCAGCCCCAGCAGATGCTGTTTTAGAAATGAAGATTTGCAGTCTTTCAGGCAAGGGAATTGTGTGCAAAGAAGAGTACATCCTGCATGCGTGGGACTGTATGAGGAACTTAAGTGACTGTAAGGCAAGAAACTTGCTTTCGTATGTCTCCCACTGTAATGTCATCTGTTTCCATGCCCTCTTCTTATAACACTAGGAAATCTCCTAGCAGTAACTTTGCTTCCCTCTACTTTGTGTTTTAGGAAGGTGCTTGGCAAGTGTCTCTTGTCTCCTTCCCTGAGTTATAGGTTCTTCCTCTCCCGTGCCCTTCTTACATGTTTACTCAGCCAGCAGGCTTCATTAGCCTGTGCTGCTGCTGTTTCTGCTTGTCACCTGGTGAGCAGGGCTTGAATTTGCTCTTCACCTGCTAATTGTGGTCTTCTGGAGAGGGTAGTGGATATTGTCACCCTGCTGCTGTGATGCATTTTGTGATTGTATCTGTCCTCTGGGCTGGAGGCTCTAACCTGGTGCAGTATAGTCATTCTGCTGCCTCCCTGTAATCTGAAATCAAGATTAGGGGCATGATAACAAGGTGCATCTTTATTTTCCCTTTGTTTCAATGAGATTTTACCAGACTAGACAGCTAATAACCTTTTCTTAGCAGGTGGTGTTTTCCTGCATTCCTCTATTTGCAGCAGCCCCCCAGGAGCCTGAGGAACAAAAGTGCACGTATGAAAGCTGGAATTCAAGCCAGTGTGCTTTTTAGTATGGGAGGGAGCCTCACACAGTGTATCTACTTGCATCAAAATTAGTTGGTTTGAATTTGTGCCTTCTGGAAACAAGTAAAAAGGATTTGGGTGGTGATGGTGTGTGTTTCTATGTATTGTTTTTCTGCTGGCTGTGAGTGATTTGGGTTAGATTCTGTAAAGCCATCTTCTGCTCCTAACAAAGTTGTTCCTTCCTCAGGTTTCCGTCGGTGTGTGATTGCAGCAGAATTCTGGCAGAAAGGTGTAATGGGAAGAGAGTGTGTTAAACTTACCCTTTGCTGTCCTGGTCTTTTGGAAACGAGAGAACCGGATTGTACTTCTGGCTTGCTCTCTGCCTATACCTTTTGTCCTTGCTTTGCTAGAGTTTCCCATTTTGGAAGAATGGTGGAATTGTTTTTTTGTGGTTTGGGTTTTATTTTTAGCAAAATATTTGCATTCAGTCATATACTTTTTGCTTTCCCCTTTTCCCAAGAGATGGATGCATTAAACGCCTGGCCTTGAATACTCTACTTTTCTTCTAGCTTTCTTGCTGCTTTCTGTTATTTCCCAGTCTCCCCTCACATCACAGAGCACATTCCAGGAGACCTCTCTGCCCACTGCATGCAGTTGCACTCTTTTGTGCTTTCTGCCATACTTTCTATTGCAGTTGGCAATATTTGTGCCTTAATCATTTGCATCTCTGTTCTGCCTTTTCTTTTTCCTTCTCTGTTTATGTTAGTCCGTTGCAGTGAGTCTTGCTGCCGCAGTATCTCTAGGAAATTCCCAGGCTACCTTTAGTATTGGGAATGAAGCACGTGTATTGGGCTATTGTCGACATCTCTGTTGATGTGGCTCCTGAAGCTCATGCATATCTTTGTTTCTTTCTTTCCAAGTTGCTGCCTGGAGCTAAAGCTTCTGGTAGTTGGATTGCTGCCATAGTCCTGTGTGACTGCTGTCAGGCTGCAGGTCTGGGGGTTCAGCTGGAATCACCCCTTATTCTTACCATCTTGTGTGAACTTCACACTTGGCCCTGATGAGAGCTTCCTGACCAGCCACCAGCAAGATTGTAATCCTGTTCCAATCCTTTTAACCAAAATCTGTGGATATCTGTATTGGTTTCACAGCTAGGGCTAATTGCTAATGGATTTAGGTAAATAAGCCAAAGGCTTGTTTATACGCGAAGAAAATCAAGCCAAGCTAGGACAGGAGAAGAAGCTGTAGTGCTAGAGATATCTTAATCCTTTCTTTAGAAAATTAGTAATTCAAAGAGTCAGGTTAAGTACAAGGACAAATAATGTTTTGTTTTGTTCCCAAAGGAAGATGTGTGAAACTGGATGGAGTGACCAGGAATGCCTGAATTGCACAAGAGAGATTTTTTTAGAAGATAATTTATTTCTCACTTTTTCTTTTTTAAAGTTTTATGTTTATTCTCCTGTTTAATAACAGTGGAGGAAGAAGGTGAATATAAGTTAGAGGGATGACTGCAAATTTTGTGGCATCAGGGAGAACTTCTGTAGAATTTGTTTGAAAAAAATAATGCAGGCTTTTGATCATCAGTGAAGCTTAGTAACTGAAACGTAGGAGACAAAGCAGTTGTACAGAGGGAAGTATTATATAGGAGTGTTCTGAAAGAATAACATTCAGACTTCTACTTTCTTTGAAACTTTATGCAAATACTTTGTTGCATTTTTTATTGTATTCTTTCATGTATTTGACACACTGCCTATTGTACCTGATTGTGCCTTCTGTCTAAAAAAGTATTTCTGGAAAATTTTTTTGAAAGTTAGCATGAGGGAATTTTGTCCGAGTGTTTATTTCTTAACGTTCATTGTAGCATAATGGCACTAAATATAAAATATAGCAGCCTGGTAATTCCTGGAGCCTGCTGAAGAGGTCTGCAGGATTTCCCAGCACCAGAGATGTGTGCAGCATTGCAGAGGGTGGTGGGCTGCCCCAGTAGGCCTTTCTCTCCATCCTTTGAAGTGTTGAAAAATCAAGTTGCCACTGCTGCAGGCAGGATCCTGTGCTCGATGGAGGGCAAATTTTATTTACACAGTAATGCATCTATTTGAAATTTTCAAGTAAACAAATAATATTTTCCAGAATGGGGAGGGTTATTCTCCAGAATATTGTATTGTGTCAATACAGTTACAGTTAAAGCATCCACATCTCAAGGGACATTGATCAAACACAGTGCTTTGTTAACCTAAAAGACTTAAAAATTATATTTTCTGTCTGTTACTGAACAACTGAAACCTGCCAGAGGGTAAAACAAACATCACTCCCATTCTTGCATGTGGCAGCTGAAGTGGCAGTGAAGAGGTCTGAAGAATGCTACCTATCCCTTGGTCAGCTTCCAACCTTCTCTTCCCTGTGGAAGTGAAAACCTGTGTTACTATGTTATGCCAGATTTTTCCTAATGAAGCAGTAATGCTTTTAAAGAGAGAGGTATGTGGCTTCAGTTACCTGGTACTGTATCTCTTAGAGTACTTATTGACAGGATAGCCTGATTCTGTTATTAATGGTGATATAATTTCCATTAGCCTCATTCTGGAGACATTCATGCAGTTAATGTTTATTCTGTATCTTAGGGACAGACTTACAGCTACCTCCAGTTAATTTTTGTTGCTTTAAGAGAAAGTTGTTACTTCTTTATTTAATCTAAAGCTTACTTAGGATGCAAGCAGTTTTTAGTTATATTTAGCTAGCACCTGGGAAGGCTACTGAGATTTAAGCAGCTTTGCAGCAACTCCAGAAACCCGGTGCTTACAGTCAGAGCATCAATTGTATGGTATATTGTTTTTGGTTTTAGAGTCCAGTGTGTAAAATATTTGTACCACCCTTCCCAGTAACTGCAAAATTTCTTCCAAACTTGTCTTGATGATACAGGATCTGAATCTTATGTGCTAGTGTTCAATTTTTAATCTTTTGTTAGTAATGAAAGCTGAGAATACACAGAGTTATATATGAATTGCACTCAGATTGATGTAGTGAGGTGAGGTGAACCTGAACATCTTCCTTTTCTTTCTCTTCCATCATTGCACAACGCAACCCCAGGCTTCCTTGGGTGACAAAGGTCATGTGTCTGTAGGTTGGGGTGTTGCTCACTTAGCCTTAAGATTTCAGTTCTATCATTAAAGTGACCTAATGCTAACTTCTGTATTTGTATATGTTAATTTGATCTTTTACAACACGCTGTGTTTTTACACGTGATAGACTGATACTTTTTGAAGAAAAAGAAAAAAGTTCTCATGACAGAGAATGGATTTTATACAGAAACAGGGAGCTAAAAGAAAGAAAAAACCAAAAAAAACAACCCAAACCCAAAACAGATTTCCATTTTTTGTTTTGTTTTAGGCTATGTGATCATATTTGCTCTTTGCTATTTTAACTTTAGGCGAGCTACTGCAGTCTGCTTCAGGTGAGCTTGGTCATAAAATGGGTATATCATCACTTGCCATACTGCAGTCCTTGGAGTTTTAATTAGAGATTGTAAAGCCCCTTGAACTCCAATCATGAAATGACAGTAATGTTAGTTTGTCATATCTTGGAAAAAAATTAGGTACTCCAACTGCTTTTTTTTCCTCTACCATGTAGATTACACAAAAGTTATTTTCTGTAGTAGCAATTATTGGATGGAGTGACCTTTACCAATTTAGACATTGATGTAGTGGAAGGGACATTTTTCCACTTGACCTTTATGCAATGTGTCAGCTTGTCCTGTAGCACCAAATGAGTTGCAATTGACAGATTTGATGGAACACTAACTTGGTGGGAGCTTATTGTTTGAAAGCAGATGTGTGTTGAAATCTGGAGCCTCCAGTAAATAATGTGATAAAAGTTATTTGCATATCTTCCATCACTAAGGGACAGCTTGCTTAGAAGTGACTGCTGCCTAAATTGCAATTTGAACACTGGTTAACTGAGATTCTAGTAAACCTTATCAAATAGTGATATTTCAGAATAAAATCTATCGGTTTAACTTTTTTATTATTTTTGTATTGCTTTGTAACCAAACAACAGTGGTTTTCTATATTTTAACCTTGCTACTTGTCTTATAAAAGGAAGAGGAATAAAAGTCAGATAAACAATTTTCAGTGTGTGACAAAGAAGGACATGTCTTTCAAGAGGATGGCAGGATATGTGTATATATATATGTATATGCATGCCACTCAAAGATGGAGATAGATATGTGTCTAAATAGCTTTTTAGTTATGGTAAGATATAATTCTGGGAAGAGAGAAGTTCTGGTTATGGGGAGGAGCTATGAGCACACTCTAGGGTGAGGGCGGATAGTGTAAAGAGAACCATAAAAGGAGAACTGAGCCATCCTGCCCCATGGATCCAGATGGGAAGTGCAGATGTCAGCTTCTCTTCAGATCTGTTGAAATAAGAGGAAGAGGATTGTGCTTGTTGAGGAGAAAGCAAAGAACAAAGGTCAGGTATTTCAGGTATCTTGTTATAATCCAATATCTCTGCTCTGGTGGAAGGTTTTGATACTTCCCACAAATAAAATAATTCCACTTTCATAAGGGATAAGTAAAAGTTGTAGTGGAACTCAGGATCTATCTGGGACTATTCAAGTAATGAATTATCATGGCTTTTTGAAACCACTGAGCAGCAGGACTGATAAAAGAGCAGCAAATGCCATCTGTCTGATCTACATATTTTACCACAGTTCTTCTCAAGCTGTCCAGTTGAGGTAAAGTAAAAAGAATCTGAATGGGTGTGAGAGGGGGAAAAAGCAGCTCAGCTATTTTCTGTTGCATTTCCAGGAGGTATTTGGAAGGGAGAAAAAAAGGTGTTTGTAGAGGTTGCTGTTTACACACACGGAAATAACAAGCAAGTACTACATTAAAGACAATCTGCTCAAACATTTCAACAACAGGGGATGCTGCTGGACAGAATCACTGTGGGAAGCTGGGCAGAAATGTTTATTTTGCTATGGTAAAACAAGTTGTGTGGGTGTACTGACATAGAGTGAAACCCATAGCAAGATTCACTATTGCAACAATACTATTTGATTGTAACTCATGAAGAAAATAGAGATCAGTTATTGTGAAGCTGTCTGCTAATAAAAACTATTTTCTTGCAATGTTTTAATTTGTAGTCAATGCATGGTAGAGAAGATAAGAGGCTTTAATGCACTTGTTTTACATGCTTGCAGGAGATGTGTAGAAAGCTCAGCTGCAGTAGCTGGAAGCAGAACCTGCCCCTGGTTAGCTGCAATTCTGGGGCCTAAACATGATCACACTTCAAAGACGTTCTGTCTTTCATGTTAAAATGGCAAATCCCTCATCCTCTCTGGAGCACCTCTTTTTTCTGAACCCCTTCTGGAGAGCATGACAATAGCCAAACCTCTCCCTGAGCTTGGTTGCTAGGAGGTGCTCCCATCAGAGTCCCACTCTGCTCCTCCTTCCCCTTACCACCTGGCTCTTAGTCAACACAGGTACTGGTATGGCATCTTTCATTTCCAGCCTGAGGAGGCTCTGATGAACAGGGGGAGAGGCTGCTGGAGGCAGTGAAACTTTCATGGGCTCAGGCGGGATAAGGCAGTGAGCCTGTATGTAAAGTTTTAAAGGCTCATAGCTTGAAGTATGAGGACTAGTGAAGATGCCTCAGCACTGCTGTGTTCCACTCAGTTGGGGCGTGCAAGAGGCTCTTCTGTGGATCTGCATGCTGGAAGAGGTTGGACTTCTTTGTGGTGGCTGTCATTGGGTGGTCGCTGCTGTTTCCATGTGAATGCAATCCAGCCAGGCCTCCAACTCATTTGGTGGTTGATGGCATGTTGTCTCATTCATAACTGCTTTGCTGAAGTGGGAACCAAAGTAGAGTTAAAGGGCTGCGGAACCTCCTTAGAGAGCCTTTGGTTTTCTCCCTACTGACTTCTGCTGGTATCCACTTGTGCAGCTCTACCCACTGCCCTGTGTGTTTGAGGAGTAATTCTTACACTTGAAACACTTTCAGGAGCTCAGAACCAGAATGAAAGGAATTTTGTAAATGTAAAAAACCTGACGTGTATGTGAAAGGAAAGAAGGAGGTGAGGAATAATGATTAAAAAAAAAAAACAAACCAAACAAACAAAACCCAAAACAAACAAACAAACAAAAACAAAACCAAAAAAACAACCAAACAAAACCCCCCAAAAACTTCAGGATTCTGTTTGTTCAAATAGGAAAGATGATGGGCTTAATCTGCTTTTGAAATTAGATTTAAGAAGTGACTCCAGCAGGTGATAGTCTTCTATACAGAATAGTTTCTGAAAAGGTCAAATTATGAAAGGGTTAATACAAGGTTTCCTATGCAAGTAGAAGCTCAAATTGTGTAATTACAGCAATCCTTTTCTCTGAGGATCTCACACAGGTGTTAATTAAGCCTAATGAGGCCCCTATGGAGCAATTGTTACTACCTATGTTTTTACAGAGGACCTAGAAGCTGAAAGAAATCGGGTTATTGGTTTGAGATCCTCTAATGCGGCACTGTAAAATTGGTGTTCATGGGAGAATACACAGTGTGACTTCAAGCCATCTGGTGCAGCCATGGCAGAACTCTTTCCATGAAACCATGCTGCATATTCCTACTGCCTTTTTTTTTTTGTCGAAAGTCTAGGTATGTGTAGATGCATAAAAAGAAACTGGACTAAGAAAAGTTACTCTTTCTAGGTGGGCTATCTTGGTTATGCCTGTAACTGCTCCTGGGTTTTTTCTTTTATTTCTTTTTGTTATGCTATGCCTGTGATTTGTGGGTTCCTGTGATATTATGGTTAGCATTCTGTGTTTTGAGAGGCTTATGGGAAGCAGCAATAAGAAAAATATACCTATGTTGGTGAGGTTTTTATGTTAATTCCTTTCATGTGTTCATGTAAATCTTTTCAATGCAGAACAGACAGATTGTTTTGTCAGCTTCCTATAGGGAAATCAAACAACTCTTAGTTGTTGTTTTATTTCCTGTAATACTCCTGAGCTATTGGTAATGTCACAAAAAAATTCTGTAAAAGTACTGGTGGATGGATGAGGATGGAGAAACAGAATTTTGAGATATTCCTACGCTGCTTTGTTTGTAGAATGTTGGATTTTTGAGCCAAGTAATCTAAGCTTTTCATCATATTCTGACTATACCCCACATGGTGTGGTGTGGTTGCCCGGCTTGTATTTAGTAGTTTTATTCTTTTTCCCTGATGTTGGAATTTGAGCAGCTCCGAGACTAAGCTTGTAGAAATTGCCACCTTTGTGTCTGGAAGCCTCCGTAACCATTTGAATGTGGTGGGTGTATTTACTCTCGCAGTGCCTGATGTGTTGGTATAGGTCTGTTTCAGAGGTGGTGCCTCTGAGTTGTCAGCTCAGTTCTTGCCCTGTTGCCCCACTGTACGGAGTGGATCATTTATGAATGAGTGTTGTGGTGAAGATCTGGGTGTTTCAAGGCTTTATTCTTCACATGCAGAAGACATGGCTGCTGGTTTGAGGGAAATGTGTTATATCTGCTCATCTTCTGTAACGGAGGCTTACAGGCCATGAACGGGCAAATAGCTGAACAAAACCAAACTAACGCTTAGAATACAAACCTGCTGGGTTGTGGGTTTTTTTGATGATTGTTTTTTTGGTTTTTTGTTTTTTTTTTTTTTTTTAGTTTTTAGATGGGTCTAAACGAACCCATCTATATATGTCTGTGAATGTATATCACTTCCAGTATGGAGTTGTTACCTGAGAGGAATACCTGAGACCTTTGCTTGGAGGCTGTTTGTGTTCCTTGTGTTTCTGTGCCAGTTAAGGGAAGGTCCTCTAATTTTCACACAGTGGAACAATTCACAGAAGTAAGTCTGTAGTGCAAGGGCTATAACACATGGGTAGGGAGCTGGAAAAGTCTTTGTTTCAGGGCAGTGCTTTGTAGGGAGGTGGTGACTTGCAGGGCAAAATGTTACACTGCTGCAAAGCTGCCAACATGATGTATGACTTGATAGCAGAGAAAGTGTCTCCTCTGAGGTTATTTCAGTGAGATGTGGCTTTGATCCAGTTCAGCTTGAGAGCCTCTTTCTGCAGAGAAGTTTACTTTGTGCAGTACTCTGAGCCCCACAAACTTTCTGATTTTTTTTTTTTTAGCAGAAGTTGGTGCCATTTTGGAAATGTCAGAAAATATAGGATGTCTTGAAATTCAGGATCAACAGGACAAAGTGTGCTTTAAACAGTTTCTAGGGGGGGAAAAAAAAAAAGGTTTGCAGACTTTATATTTGATATTTTATTTTTTGCGGGATCCAACTACAGTTGTCACTGCCCAAAATTATTTAAATTGTTTTGCATATACACTTTTGTGCCAAAAACAGACTTGGGAAAGCAATGTTGAAGATGGTAGGTAGGAAACAGTCAAGGGCTCAGTATTTGTGTATGTAAGCCAGATGAACTGCAGGTGTAAGTAAAATAGTCAAAAAGTTTTATTTTGTCTGTTTTTGGAAAAGAAAAGTGACCAGAGAAGCAGATGCTAACTGAGGTGAAGGATGTGGGAAGGGAAGAGGGTGAAAGGAGAGAAATTAAGATATAAGGATGCCTATGAATTGTTGAGGAGAGGGAATTGATTAGTGAGGCCAAGTTCAAAGGGAAGGCAGGAAATAAGTCACCAGATATTAGCAGTCAGAAGCTATTCTGTGCTTAAATGATTTCCTTTGCCATTGAATTCAGATTTCTGGAGTTGGTAGAAATTATTGGCTCTGACTAGATACAAGGAAGAAATTTTTTACAGTGAGGGTGGTTGAAACACTGCAACAGGTTGTGCAGAGAGGTAATGGATGCTCCTTCTCTGGAAACATTCAAGGTCAGCCTGAATGGGGCTCTGAGCAGCCTGATGTAGTCAAAGATATCCCTGCTTATTGCTGTGGGGTTGGACTAGATGACCATAAAGGTCCCTTCCAACTTAAACCATTGTATGATTCGATGAAATTTTAAATTTTGTGAATCCCTTTTTTACTACGACAGCCAAAGTAGTCTGAGATCAACAGGGACATTTTGTAAACTGTTCTCCCTTACTACTTGCTTTCTTAGAATATGACCTTTTCTGGATAAAGTAGAATGGTGTAACTTTTGGAGCTAGAACAGTGATCAATGGTAGAAATTGGAAAAATTGCTGGGCTAAACTAAGTTTAATAGTTCTTAAACAGTTTTTGGTTTTGTTATGTACTTGATGCAGAGTGCTTGGGAAAGGGTATCAGTTTAATTTGATGGTAAAGTTTTAAGTCTTGAAGAGCACTGGGGATAAGGAAGAAATAATAAAATTAGATGTGTATATTTGAGAATATGTAGGCTACTAAATGCGAGAGTGGAGACCTGGGATACAAGCAAACATTGAGCAGTACTGTGGAAGCTCATGAAGGAGAATGCAGGGAGCAAGAGAGGCAGAAGAAAGATTTGCTTTAACCAGAAGTAAAATTCTGGCATCTAGGTACTCATCCAAAATGAATGGATATACTGTTTTCAGCTCTGTTACCACAAAGACTTCCTTTATCTACTCTCTCCCCTTTTGTTTCTAGAAGCTTCGAGTTTCCTCACTGCAGTTTTCAGAACAATTGCTTTGGAGTTGCATGTGTGCATTTGTATTTGTAGTTCTCTGTGTGTAATACTCATTCTATAAGAAGTAATATTTTACCTTTTCATCAGTGTGCTTTGCCACAGAAGGAAGATAATGTTGTCTAATTGCATTTTGGTTTTGATGGTATTGATCTGTAGCTGTTGGCTTAAGCAGAACTGCAAGCCGATTTTTTTTTCACATATTATAGTCCTTGGGAAACATTGCAAAATAATATACAAATACAATATTTAATATACACCACACTTCAAAAATCTGTGCTATTTTATTTCAAACTTCAACTTTAAGCAACTCTGCACCCACTTATTGCTGTTTCTTAGCCTAGAATTTGTCTCGCTTTGTTGTGCATTTTTTTGCAACGTGACTTTTAAAAGTGGGAAGATAAAACTGTGTATATTATCTATTCTAGTTTGTGACTTCTGTCATAAAAAAAAATTCTTTCAAATGGTGTGCTTTAGGATGATATTCTCAATATATTCAAGTTTGGCAATAATAAAGGATCCTTTTCTTTGTTTGACAGCTGGAACAAAGCATTTTAGATTCACAATATGTACTTAAATAGAACCTGGTACAAAAAAGTCCCAACATAATCTGACTGTCTCTAGTCATAAAATCCTTGATATAAAAGCCCAGATGTAGACCATCGGATTTTTAAATTTCTTTTTAGAGTATTTAGAACTTGCTGTATAAAGATGACAGGTATCTCACAATAGAATGCAATTAGTTGTAGAGTATTGCATTGTTTCACTGTTAATTGACTCACCTCTTTTCCAATCAACCCATGGCATTTATTAGAGGCAGCAAAGAAAGACAGATGTTGGCTTAGAGATTCTTGGAGCAAGGAAAGAGACAGTGAACTGGGATGGAATCGTCCACAGCTGACATTAATATACAGCTTATAGTTCACGTATGTGAAGCACACTGATTAGAGACCTCTACCAAAGCTTTTCCTCTACCATCTGAAATAAAGAAGGAGTGGTATTGCTAGCCAAGGAGCTTTGCATTGATTTCTGCCAGCTTTCTTGTCTTGAGGGATCTTTTTCAGAGTAGAATTTAATTCACAATGGTTGTCTGTGCCATTGTGCTGTATAGCCTGACTTTTTTAAAGATACAGATGCAGCCTGGAATCAGCAGTACATGTTTTTCTTTATTTCTGTAAAATCTCATATGTAGTGACAGTACTGTCAGCACTACTTAAAGAATAATGTTGGTATCAAAGTGTACCAGCAATCAGCTTTTTTCCCCTCTTTAATATATCTTTTGATGTTACTGTAAATTATTTTTATTGTAAAGGCATGTTGGAAATGTAGGCATCTTGGTGGTTTCATTGGAAACTTGAGGTTTATGAAAGACTATGAAAAGCAAACAGTCAATGGGGCACTGTTTATTTTGTATTGTGAATTGGCTAAAGGAGAAATGTCTCCAAAACATGCCTATACATGAACTCTTGCGGTGTTTGAAGGAATTTACAAATGCAGCAAATCTGAAGGGAATGACTGTATGGGATAGATACTGTATGGAATTGTACTTTTAGTGCAGTTACAGGAATGAATTACAAAGGTTGCTACATATGGAAAACTGCCTGCTATTTCAGTACCTGTTATGCATGTTGGGGACTTGAAAAATTGTGATTAGTGCAGCATTTAGAAAATTATGGAAGTAGCTAGTTTATGCTCTAATGTGAAATACTTATGAAGCTCTTAATATTAAAAGATTTGCTATTAAAATACTACCAAATCTTAATGTTTTTCAGAAGTGTCAGATTAAGTGCAATGGAGATTAAGCTGCTTCCGGTACACTGAAATTATTGTCCCTGATTTTCACCTGGAGTGTAGTCTAATGGATTGTCCTATCTGTTTTCCTCTTCAGCAGTCATTTGTTTTGTGGATTAGGAGTAGGGTGTTTTTTTTAACCCCTGTTGTCTGAGCCTAGTAAAATTGGAGCCTCCAGTTGAGGTGAGGCTCTTCTGTGAGATGATAGTGGCAAATAATAACTACTTTGCTTGCAGAACAGTCATGTCACAGGAAACTGTAATGTAAGTTTATCCAAATAGTCCTGATGTCCTTAAACTCAGCCCAGAAAGAACAGCTGTGAGGATAGTTCACACTGCATCATTGCAGCTGAGGAGAAAGTAACATGGGAAAGGAAAATTCTTCTAACCTTGACCAAGTAATTTAAGAGATTAATTGTCCATGTCAGGACTCTGATGTTTTCTTGCTGGGCTCTCACCCTGTATATTTCCCAGAGATGTGCTGGAAGAACCTTTCTGGCTTTGTGGCTTCTTGCTTATGTTCCTACTCATGTTGAAAGTAACTGTACCTACTCCCTCACAAACCCCACAGAATTCTACAGCTTGTTCCCATAAATCCATTTAACTGTTGTTATTAAGAGTTAGAGAACACCTTATGGATCTGAGTGACAGTCTATCAGTGATGCTGCTGCTGTGTATGTTCTACGAAGTAGGGACACTAGTCAACATTGATGCTGAAAGTCTACTCTAGGCTTTCCACTAGTGCCTTGCTGCGATGAAATACCATGTATAGCATTGACTTTTAAACATTAAGGTGTAAACTTGATGTTGTGCTTTAGCAGAAGCATCTGTGAAACTTCTGAGAAATTAACTTTTAATTCAAAGCTGAATGAATGCTCTTAAATTCAATATGAATTAGATGAGGAAAATGAATATCTGCCAATGTGTCAAGTTTCTTTTTGTAATAACGGCTAAAATGTCTGTTCTTGTGTTTTTTGAAGCTTTCAGACTTCCCAACCCTGCTGCAACGCTGATGTTCAGTACATGAAATTCTGAAATGTTGTATGTTTTAAGGAGGCTGCAATTTCCTGGCTTGTAATTGGTATGAACTGATGGGTGGAAAATGCAGAGCTTGCTGGGAGGCAGAGAATGTGCTTGAGCAGTAGTTTTAAGAAATCTTTTAGATGCTGTTTTCTGTTGCTTCTCTTGAAGGGATTATTTTGAGTACCAGGTTTCCTTCCCTTTCCTCCCCCATCTGATTTATGTATAGTGGTGCCTCATTGCTAGGAAAGGAAAAGGAATTAGAGCGAGAATAGACAGCCGATGTTGACTGCAGGAGGGGAAACTTGTGGCACTGAATACTACTTTAAGTCATTGCTGTGTGTTTTGGCTACTCTGATGCCTTGAGTCTGTCAGGGAATGTAAGAGTCCTGTTTTCTTGTAGTCTTCAGGTTACTAGTCTTTAAATAGCACCAGAATTGGAAGCAAACATCAATCTAGCATCTCAGTAGGAATCAGAAGGGTTTGTCATCTGTACTGAGAGTGACAAAGCTATGGACTACACACATACCAAGGAATTATGGAGTTGTAGCACTCTCTGTAGATTTTGTTCCTCCTGCTTGAGGGTGAATTTTGTGTCAGTAGCTTCTGACTCCAAAGGATGTTCAGCAGCTGGGAGTTTGGTTTGTTCTGCTGTTCCTCAAGGTAGTTTTGATAGTTCAGGAGCACAGGTGGAGTGTGAAATTTCACAAAGTTGCCTTTTTGATTGGGATGGAAAAAGTGAAGTGGTGGATAAGCAGGATAATTTAATTACTGTGCTTTGCTTTGCATTGTAAAGCAATCTTGGACTACGTGGGTTGTTTTTCTTTCCGGTGGGACAAAGTCTGAAGATATGCTGCAGAGGTACCCAAAGGTCCAACTGTTTTACTGTCTGTCATTCCATGGGATTACACTAAACTTAGTCTGAAGTAGGACCTTCTGAACTGTAGATGTTGGGGCCTCAATTCTGAACTGTTTTGCTCTGCAGATGTTTTCCTATTAGTCCACGCTGTCACTAGGGTAGGCATAGCTCTGCTACTCCTGTTGCTTCAGCAGACTCCTCTAGTGTCTGTTCCCAACCCCTTGTCTTCTTGGAGTTTTCAGAGCACCAGATGTGCAGTTTGACTTTGCGGTGGGTTTATTTTGCTGTTTTCCATGTTCAAGGCTGATTGGAAGGTAGAAAAGATTTTGCTCTGTACTGGTGACCAGACAGCACATGGTAAGGTCTAGCTGCTCAACTATAAAAGTGTAATCTGAAGCTCCCATTTACCCATATCAAGTATGTTTATTTTTAGGGCTGTGTATGTTTTTGGTACTGTTAAGTGGTTAATTACTGTATTCTTAAATTAAGAGCCCATATGTACTCCAGGTGCTTGTAATGTCTTCAGTTCTTATCACACTATATGTCTTTACGTGTCATATTTGGATATTAATTGATCTGCGTGTTGTCCCACAAGTTATTTTGCAGGAGGCCAATGCTAGTAATTGGACTGTAGACACCTTGCTTACTAGTCTGTTCTCCAGATGTATTCAGTCATGTATTCAAGCTCCACATTAGACTCCTCAAATTACCAAATGGAGTATGTGTTTAATTCATAATTTAATTTTTAAGTTCTCTGTTATGGTATATTTTGGAGACCAAAACCATAGATAGCCTGAAAAAAGAGAAGTTTCTGGTGGACAAACATCCACTTGTTGGTGATTTTGTTTCTTCCCCCTACTTAAAGCTGTGGAGAGATCTAAGAGTAGTGTCTCACATAAGAAATTTTTTAGCTGACAGACATTAGAGGTTCAGGAACAGGAAGGGGGCACTTTGCACTCTGGTTCTTAGTCTCCTCTCTAAACACCTGCTGAGACCCCTGGTGGCCTAGTGGTTAGCATGCAGGACTTTCACTGCTGCGACCACGGGTTCAAATCCCGGTCTCCTGGCCTGATGGAGGTCGTTAGCCCTGTGTGGCCATCCATCTATGAGAAGGACACTCTAAACAAACCTACGTCCTGAGGACCTCACTGCCATTGTCCAAGCTTGCTTGGCCCCGGCAGATGAACCTTAGGATTAAAGGGTGGGCTCAGTTCAGCGCAGGCTGTGTCTCACCTAAAAAATCCATTGCGCAGGCTGGAAAGGTAAAAGACCTTTCCCCAAATCTTCGTTCGCGAAGATGGGCCATTATTATTAAACACCTGCTACTATGTGTGGTTGGACACAGGTTGCTAGAGGGCTCTTTGGATCTGAACCTAAGACTTCTTTAGTTCTTACGAAATAGGTAGCTGTCTTTGATGCGTAGTATACAAAAACACTTCGGTCATCTTGGAAGCTTTAAGTTTTTAAGAAAGTGAATGGTGGGGAGGTTACCTGTCTCTGAAAGTATCTAGCAGGCAAGAAAAAAATATTTTAGGGCTGCAGTGTGTGATTTATGCATGTAAATCCTACACAAATCCTGTTTTAGGGCCTTCAGATTTTGGAGGAAGTGCAGGGGAAAAGGGAGAAGGTTGTCTGCTGAATTGTGGGCTAGAATTAAATGACCTTCCCTATTTGAACTAGCTGAAGAAACACTTTTTTTAATGTCCAGCAATTTGTAGAATAACATGATTGATCATATTCCCACCTATTAATACAGACATAAATAAACCTGAATATATGCAGTACATAGCAAATGAGGCTCTGTCCTTACTGAAATTATTTATTTAAATGTTTTTTAAATGATGATAAATAGTTCTGATAAAGTGAACCTTTTCTTCAAGGGAGCAAAACGAATATCAGAGTATGTAAAAAGTAGAGGTAGCACATGGTCAATTAAAAATTACAGAAATTGCTTCTTTTGCTCAAAGCTATTACAAAATGTGATATATGGAGAGAACACTGTTCTCAAACTGCTGTCTCTCTGAGAAGAGCACTTGGCATCTTCCAGGCATGTATTCTGGACTGGCTTTAGATTGAGCGGGATGTCTGAAGTACACTAGGTGGTAAGGATTGTGATGGAGGGTAATGTAAGAGTTAACTTTTACTGTTTACACTACAAAAGTAGAAGCTTTGTCTAGGTTATCTGTAGGGCTCTGCAAGGCAGCAACCTATCAGCAGAATACAATGATATAAAAGACTGATAGGCCTAATGAGGCCGAATTAGGCCTCATTTTAAAATGCTTCTGTAAAACAGTCCTTTTGCAACCGGACATGCCTTTCTCGTATTGGCCTTTTTAGCCACCAACGCGCTTGCAACAAACATGGGTAGAGCCCTTCCCAAATCTTCGTTCGCGAAGCCTGGCCATGAATGAATGAATGTAAAACAGTATGTACTGAATACATTAGAGTTCCTTCATTTAAGAACTTCATCAAATGAGGGGATTGCTTTTTGCATGTAAGCTGTGCATTAAATAACTTACTTTGAAGTGAAGTATGGGACAGAGCATAAAAATATTAAGCCTTTCTTTGTGACAGAGATATCTGAATGCATGTTTTTTTTTTGGTGTCTCAGTCCATCAGTGAGTTTTGAGGATTCTGTGAAGGTCTTTTCTGTGTTAGAATAACAAGCTTACAAGACTAAAATGGAAGTAAAAGAATGTTGTTTCCATGAGTTAGATGACTTAGGAATAGCAAAGGTCTTCCATGTCTGCTTTTTGGCTGAAAAATCCTAGAAAATATGGTGAAAAGGATCACACAGAACCACACAGTCTATTCTGAGTTGGAAGGGACCCACAAGGATCATCAAATCCAACTCCTGGCCCTGCACAGGACAGCTCCAAGAATCACACCATGTGCCGAGCGCATTGGCCAAATCCTTCTTGAACTCTGTCAGACTTGGTGCTGTGACCACTTCCCTTGGTAACCTGTTCCAGTGCTCAACCACTCTCTGGGTGAAGAACCTTTTTCTGATATCCAACCTAAACCTCCCCTGACATAACTTCAGCTCATTCCCTAGGATCATGTCACTGGTCCCCAGAGAGAAGAGATCAGTGCCTGCCCCTCCACTTCCCTCATGAGGAAGCTGTAGACTGCAATGAGGTCTCCCCTCAGTCTCCTTTTCTCCAGGCTGAACAAACCAAGTGACCTCAGCCACTCCTCGTATGGCTTCCCCTCTAGACCCTTCACCATCTTCATTGCCCTCTGTTGGATGATCTTTGATAGTTTAGTATCTTTCTTATATTGCAGTGCCCAAAACTGCACACAATATTCAAGGTGAGGCTGCACCAGTGCAGAGCAGAGCGGGACAATCCCCTCCCTCGACCGGCTGGCGATGCTTTGCCTGATGCCCCCCAGGACATGGTTGGCCCTCCTGGCTGCCAGGGCACTGCTGACTCATATTCAACTTGGCCATCGACCGGAGCCCCCAGGTCCCTTTCCTGCCACTGCTCTCCAGCCTCTCGTTCCCCATTCTGTATGTACATCCAGGGTTGCCCCATCCCAGGTGCATAATCCTGTACTTGCCCTTGTTAAAAGAAGAGAACACATCTGGTTTTTCTGGTCTTAAAAACTTAAAAACCTTAAAAACTCTGCCAGAGCTATTCCTGAGAGATGTTTGTCTGACCTAAAAATCAACACTGGTGGTGATTCCCTGTCTAACCTTGGCAGTTAGATTTAGCACTCTACTATATCTAACATTTTTCCTCATGTCCTCTGCTGCATCTCAGGTTTATACTGAGGACTCAAGTTCTAAGGGAAGGTGAAAATAATTGTATTACTGCTTTCTTTGTAGCTTGCTTGTTTGTAATAGTACTGGAAGTTATTCCCCTCAGTCTTTATCTCTGCTAGATTGAGGAACTGTGCTTATTGCCCTCTTTTTCACATCCTGTTTGCTAGACTTCTGATAATTTCCATTACTTCTGCTTGATCCAAATTTCTCTTGAGCTGCAAGACTGAAAGCTGGACTGGGATGAGCCTTATTTGAATGGTTCCCAGCTCTGCAACTGGCACTGAGGTTCTTGAGTTCCTGCACTGAAGACATCAGCAAGGTCAAATGGCAGGGGTCTCCTTTCCAGGAAAGGATCCTAAAAGCTGAATGCTTCAGTGTTCAGCTCAGTGGCACTGGACTCTCTTGAGACATAACCCCTCACAGCAATGCTGCAAGGGTAAAAAAATCAATTAGTGCAGAGAGATAAGTAAATATGACCAGCCATATTACTTATAAAATGCCAGTGGAACAAATTATTTAGAAGCGTCTGTTACTAGAAACTAATTGAATACTGTGTAAATTGGAATATGTAAAGCAGAATGCAGCCAAGAATTAATGAAAGAGAGAATGAATTGGCATGTGGATCCCCTCATCTGTTGTCCTTCCCAAAATAGCCTGTTTCTAGGGCCAGGAAGGGTAGGAGTAGAATGATGAAACAACTGGACGTGCAAACACCGTATGAGCATAATTATGTCGAAGAACAATGATGACATTGTTAAATGGCTGTAGAGGGCTGCCACAAGTCCCAGCAAGCCCACTGGTGAATTGCGTGAGTAAAAGGAGGTTTTTCTATGTGTTTTGGCATTCAGTGATTGTTGGTCACAATCCAGCCTTTTCGATCCTTACTCTTCTGTTTGTAACACTGGTATTTTTGATGGCTGAGTTGGAAATGTCAAGTGGCAAGTCAGCATGCAAACGCTGATATGTTTTTCTGGTCAAAATATGGGACTGGGAGTCTCATCTTGGCCCAAATTTCAGTTTCCTTGTGGTGATAGGGATAGGATGAATCTGTTCAGCTGTGGTCCCTGAGAAATGCACCACAGTTGTGGTTCACCTCCACTACTGAAAAGGTGTTTTTCTACTTTGTAGGAATAATATGCATATGGGTACTTGGAGTGGGGTGCTCATTTCAGCAAGAGCCTTTTGCCAATGTTTTGCACTACAGTGATAACAACAAAGTGAGTTTACCCTGGAACAGTATGCTGGCCTGGAAGATATAGTCTCATTAGTAAGTTCTATGTCTTTATTCCAACCTGTTGGCACAGAAGCAGAATGAAGATCAATACTAATGATAGATTATTGTAAAAATACATCATTTCACTAAACCAGTAAATATAAACAACTCTTCTTCTTAAACCACCTTCGAGGGTAAAGAAAGAAAATAAGCAATAAAAAGCATGCACGAGTGGATGTTATTCTGATAGTAATGTATTGAAAATGTTAGAAGGATTGCTAATTACACAAAATTGTAGGCAGTGAGGTCACAAGGAAAGTACTGAACTGTAAAGATTTTCCGTTTGTGGGTTAGCTCAAAACTCTTTGATTTGACTAATGTATCATCAAAGGTGTTCTATCTTGGACCAGGAAGTCTTGTTATCTGTCATGTATGTGATTTTGCTAGCACACTGGCACAATAGAAGATAGACGTACTGGAAATAATAATTAGCAATTAAAAAGATGTTCCTTTGTTTTCTACACAGGGACAGAAAACAAATAAGAAGTAACATATAGAGAAGTGGTTACCCTAAGAAATGTGTAGTGTTATGGTAGAATCAAAGCACTCTCTTAGAGAACACTATCATTTTTATTTAAAGTTGAAAGTAAATCTCTTTGTTGGATGATAAACTAAGCCTAACTCAGGAGAGCCTGGAATGTGATGATTGTTTAACTGCTATAGTTACATGTGCATTTTCTGCTGAAATATACTGCTGTGATATTGTATCTCATTCTTCAGTTCTTGACCTAATAACAATACAAGTTTTTAAAAGGCCAGAATTTAAATGTGTAACTGCCATTTAAGTTTTAAGACATACTGAAGCAGTGAAGAGTAGCAGTGTTACTAGAATTGAATTTTCAGCAGTTACTCCAGGAAAAGAGCATGGATGATAACTTTGAACCAATTCTTTGGAGCCCTATCAAATTAAAACTCTGTGAAAGTGCTGTGAAGCCTGCAGTTTTGTCCTTGTCATAGAATAAAGTAGCTCAGCATCTTGGTTATTTGATGTTTTCCATTGTAGTCTTGTTAATTCATCCTTGAGCAAAACAGACTGATACTTTTTATCAAAAGGGGAAGAAGAAGAAGAACCATCTGTGAAGTGGATTTTATTTTTTTTGAAAGAGACATTTTTTTTCTTTGGGTAAAACAGGACTGTTTTGTCACTGTTTAATTTTCCTTTTTTTTTTTTTTTAAATTTAATTTCTAGCTGATAAATTTAGACGGAAACTGGAAGAACTGGAGAAAGAGAAAAAATCTTTAAAATTTCAACTTCCTTCAAGGCATCCTTCAGTTAGCAGTTTTTTGGATAGATTCATTACCCAAGTTCAGGCAGCATTGCGCTGGGCTGCTGATCATCGGTAAGTTTGCTGATTCATTATCATGTAAAATGGTGCTTCTCTTTTTCTCAAAATGCAGAATACACTTTATGAATAATTTTAATAAAGAGTTTTAATTACCTTCTAACATATCAATATGGAACTTGTTTATGAAAATCTCACCCTGCCACTCTTTTTTTTTCTTTCTGCAATTCTTTCAGAATTGCCCTGAAAAACATTGATCATGATGAACTGGCAAATTAAATGGAACATTTCTGATTGATGTTGAGTGGGAATGGGATTGAATCCTTGGCATGGCAACTTGAGCATACCACAGCAACGCAGCTTGAGCAGCGGTTCCCCGTGGAGTTAATTCTGATGCTCCCTTTCAGGCAATGAAAGGATATTTAAATATAAAGTAAAACCAGATTATTTTTTGATATGAATAGATCTTTTGGAGCTTCCTTTTGTATGCTACTTGTTAGGTGGCAGTATTGTGCTCGGAACTGTACAAAGTCACAAAAATAGATTCTCAGCCTTGTCTTGAAGGGATAACAACTTCAAAGATTGGGGGAATGTGAGATATGTTGGATGACCCAAGGGGGGTAGTCAGCTTAGGAAAAAAAAAATTGCCTCTGTTTCTTGTTTTGTCTTTGTCTATGCTCCTAGTTACTGTTGTTAGAAGTAAGAGGATGCTTTATAGGTATTGAAAGCTATTCTCAAATGCAGTAGCACAAATGAAAGAAGAAAAACCTTTTGTTTTCTGGCAGCTGGTACATATAAAGGCTGCAGTGTGCTAGTCAATATGTTTGGGTGTAATTTTTGATAGACATGAAAATTACATAAAATCAGTAAAGATAATAGAAATTTTTTTTTGCAAAATTTGAGTTTCTGAAGTTATTTTTAGCCTCTGTTTATAGCATCTACTAATATGGGAGGTTTAAAACAAACTGCACTCCTTCAGAGCTGTTTCCTTCTACCTTCTGAGGCTCTAAGAGGCTGTTTTACCATTCATTTAAGATCAGGATACACCATTAAGATGTGTTCACTCTATGCATTAATTTGTAATAATGATTTTGACTCTAGAGGTGGCGGTGTCTCTGTCATAGAAACTGAGTCACTAAAGCATTCTTCAGATACAAAGTCTACTTATTTTTGTCCCTATATAATATATATACAATTTTTTTAATATATAAAATAGATGTTATATATAGTTATGAAAGTGTTCTTGTTCTTTGTATGATTAGATCTGTAACTCCTCTCTTTGCGCAGGTCTGAGCAGTGCCATTTTTCAGGGTCAGATTAATATCCTCTTTTCTGTCTAGTGCACACTCCTTTCTTTGAGCTTGACTATTGTTGTGCCCCCCCCTTTTTTTTTTTTTTGCTCATTTGATTCTTGTAGCCTTTTATACTGCTTTGTCTGTGGTCCGACACTCTTGTTGATACAGCAAGCATACGCTTTGTCTTCTGTAAAGAGGTTTAAGACTTTTCCAAAATTATTTTTAGATAGTACAGTAGAAAACATGACTGCTTCTTCAAGGAAAATTTGTAGACTTGGGTTTTTATTTTAATTTTGAACTGGAACAAAACCAGTATACCCCAGACTTCTTGTTTGGTTTGTTGTTGTTG